>NW_011948439.1:874957-922815 GCF_000503995.2 Ceratosolen solmsi marchali
AGCGTCGATATCGTCCTGCCGACGGATGTGCAGACGAGGTATACGACCCTCGTGCCCGGCAGCGACGAGGCCTGCAGGTTCACTGGGTAGGTAGGTCCCGAGGGCGAAGCAACCCTGGGGACTCTTGCGATGACGCGTAACGATCGTTTGCATGGAACCAGCATGATGGACGATGGAGAACGTTGTATCTTCTTACTTCTGCACGATACTACGCACCTCGATCCTAGTAATCGTGTCACCTGCACCTTCTCGGCTACCTCAGTCCAGAGTCTTTAAAACCAACGACTTTTTCCGCGGAAAGAAGGCATTGGAAGGTTTGGTTTGTCAGACATGGAAAAACTATCACGCGATTATCTCTGCTCTGGGCTAACGCTACCCTCCCTCCTCCTAATCGCTCTCTCTCTCTCTCTCTCTCTCTCTCTCTATCTGTCTCTCTATCTCTCTCTATCTCTATCTGTTTCATTCTGTCCACATTTAAAGATCGTATCTCTTAATAATTGTATACGCCTATCACCCAATTACTCCATTGAATGACCAAAGGGCTTAGCACTCCTACAGTTTAACGTTGTAAGCGTCAAGTTAAGATAAACGTAACGCATCGCTTATTGCAATAGCGTTTTCGTCAGATTCGACTGCATTATGCTACGGCAGTTTGAATAAATTTAATCTCCAAATGTAATAATTGATTCGAAGAGATCACGATACTTCTATTTCAGCTGTATGCATAAATTCAATGTACGTCTGATAATTATCAACGTGAAATTTATTGCAAACGTAATACTTTCTTTAGCATGTAACGTATAAAAAGTATACCGTCGCGTAATACAAGTTTTTCATTATATTTGAAAAAATATCAAAATAATGGGAAATTATGCCCGCGGTTATTTATAACCAGTAGTGTAAATTATACAGTGCTCTAAATAAATAATTTATGTATTATTATGTTAATTTATTTTAGTAAATCAAGAGAATTCGAAATTATGGTACACGCGATGTTTGCGCGATGTTTTCATCAGTTAATTTTCTTTCTTTTTTTTTTTGTATTCGTTTACCTTAAAATGCGATTTGCTAATTTTATTTATTTTTGCCACCGTTATTATACCCCCTTACGTTTATTCTCCTCTATCCTGTGAATATTGAATATATATATATATATATATATATTCAGATAGAGAGAGACATATGCATGGACGTACGAAGGCGTTATTATACGCATGCGATGAATTACGATCTAACATAAACTTGAACTTTCGGCCATTCATTCATAAAGATGGAATTTCAAATTTCATCCATAGTACAAGTTTTTGTGTCACGTGCAAAGGTTATTCTTGTTCTTTCAGTGATAAAGATGACGGCGGTTCCAGTGCCGGACAAAAAGAACTAAAATCAACACCCGATTGGAGTAATATCGCCTTAAATGGAGAACATCTATGGGTACCTACAGCGGCTTCCGGTGAATTTTGTTACGCCAACGACTGCTCAGTAAGTTCAGACTTACATCCTCCGCCTAAACTTTTCCTATACATTCTTTATCTCTCGGTAAGTTCGAGAGTGGGTAACGCGAAGCTGCCGTTTTATCAACTTCACTTTTAACCTAATTTATACTTTAACTACATATCCACCCTATATATCTAACACATATTAATTTTATGACGCAATTAGGTTTCTCAATGAAATATAACTTCCTTTATGTACTAAATTCTTCACTATCTTTCATTATTTTAAAGTATGAGTTCGTTAAATCATTTTATTTTTGTTTTTAACGATTTAATAAAATGTAAAGATAATATACACCACAATGATTATGCTTTTACCTTATGTGTATTCTGAGAAAATATGATTAGCTAGTAAATAACGGACTTTTAGAGCTCTCGTATCGCATAGCTAACGTCAACGAATGATTTTATAAACCTTCGGCATCAATATTTATTCCTTCATTTATTTATCAATATTATTATGCATATTTATATTCACAGTTAGTTAATTATTTGATTAAGCTACCCGCGCGCTATTCTAGCGTTATTCTAAAGAATAAACATTATCATGGTATTGTTAATGTACTTGATAAATGTTTTGTTTAATTGCCTAGTAGTAATAATAAGGTGAGTCATGTTTGTCATTCATATTTGATAGCTAATACTCTACTTCGTAGTCAATGTTTTTATTTAATTATGCAAGCTATTATGCGCACTCTTATCAATTCGTAATTATTGAATTGAAGGTGCACATTGAATTATGTAATCATTTGCTCGGTGTTTGTCGAGCGGCTCAAGATATTTGTCAATCTTTAAGCACACGACGCGTACGTAACGGATCGCTCGTAATTGGGGGAGGGTAGACATTACGAACGAACGCTTCGCGCTCTTTGACGGGCAAATGTAAATGAGAGGCGAAGCCGAGGATAGAACGAACGTGTTTTATTCTCGCTCATTTTCGTCGGACGTGCATCCTGTCAACGATAGAGCCTACGATGAACTTTAGAATGGCGACGGCGACGGGGACGGGGACGAAAAGTAAAGGGGACGAGAAATCTCGCCCCTTTATCTCTCGCCCCGTGCGTTCCTACTTCAGGCTCGATAATCACGAGGCTGATTGGAGCAGTGAACGCAGCTCGTGCCAGTCGCGAGAGCCCCTCGATCGAAAATCGTTAGCCCACAAAAATAATGCCTACCTTTTGCGAATGACCCGCAGAAACACGGACCTCGGCTCAAGTGCTCGGCCTGTCGAGTGGTCGCCCACTCACTCTGCACCGGCAGCCTCAACTTCGCCTGCAAGCCGAGCTTCCGGGACGTTGGGGTGCGCCAGTACCGCGAGCAAAAGGTGACGAACCACCACTGGGTCCACCGTCGCTCGCAAAAGGGCAAGTGCGCCAATTGCGGCAAGTCCTTCCAGTCGAAGCTCAGCTTCTCCTCAAAAGAGATAATCGCGGTGAGCTGCAGCTGGTGCAAGTGCGCTTATCACAATCGCGAGTCCTGCTTCAACGTGCAGCGCATAGGGGAGCAGTGCGAGCTCGGTAGCCACTCCTCGATTGTCGTGCCACCGTCCTGGATCGTCAAGCTGCCGCGCAAGGGCAACTTCAAGAGCAGCCTCAGGAAATCGCCTAAAAAGAAACGCAACCAGGCAAAGAAGCCCAAGGACAAGGAGGAGAGGGAGGAGAAGGAGGACCAGGGCAAGCTCTGGGCGGTCAAGCCCATACCGACCAATAACCTTACGCCCGTCCTCGTGTTTATCAATCCGAAGTCCGGTGGCAACCAGGGCGCGAAGCTCCTCCAGAAGTTCCAATGGCTGCTCAATCCACGACAGGTTTTCGATCTCACGCAAGGTGGCCCGAGAATGGGGTGAGTTCACGTGAGCTCTTTTATCGCGATAATCGCTCGATTCACCGTCTCACAAATTTGCTTTTGCCCTGCTCCTTCGCGAGGGAGCATGCAAAACACGCATCGCCAATCCTTACCCGGAATATGCACGGGGCGCTCGGTTTGCTCATTTCAATCGAAACGCGGGAATTGAGTCAATCAATCAATAAGTCTTGCGCGTAAAATGCAACGAGTTACATCGACCAGTCGAGCCTACGTATATTAAGCTTCCAAAACATCCTTTCTATTTTCATTTTTTGGTCACATTGGACGGGATATGTTATATCAACAGAGAAGGATATGTTCGCTCTTTGTAAAATCTATAAAATTTCTGAGTTTCGATCGATAAAGGCTTGTGTGGTCGATTATTACTTGTGCATACGCGCACACACGCGCACACACACACACGTACACGCACATCGTTAACTTTATATAAATAATAGCTCACAATGTAAAACACATTATTGTAAAAATAAACGATATTTCATTATTTGATAGAGTCTGAGAATTACAGTATATAATTAGGATGTGCTTTTATAATCGCCTGCCAAAGTATAAGTGATTTTTAATTAAGCGAACTTACTGTTTGTGTTTTTAATATGGAAATTTTCTCATGTTAATAATAAGTTTCAGTTAACTTTTTAATTGTGCGAAATTATTATTAAATTTATTAAGTATTCAAGCAATTAAGAAGAACAAACTTGACCGTGTATGCACGCATATAAAACTTTTATCGATTTCTTTCATAAGTACAAATAAGATAAGGATATGATTTTAATTTGTAAAAGCTTGCTTATAAGAAGAACTTTAAATACTTCGATAGACTTCATTTAATGAGATAAAAATTCTTGTTTGATCGACAATATATTTTCGCGCCTTTATGTATGCCCAATAAATGTCTGATCAACATAGAATGCTGCTTTTGCTCTACTTTTATCTGCAAACTTCGTTAATTTTGCGTCAAGTAATAAGAAAAAAGCTAAAAGGATCCGATATAGAAACTTTGATAAAATGTATTAGGTTTCGACCCCACCTCTTGAATAAATAACCGACTCAAGTCCTAGACTGAATTGTTCAGATCTATTTCCACTTGGCTACCTAAAATATTGAATAGGAAGGTTTGTCGTGCGCTCTGTTTCACTCCTTTTATTATTTCTTCATGCTTGATTCGCGAAAGCCGAAAGATAAAGACCAGCGTGGCTTTAATAAAATTTATGAAATTGAAGTGATTTTTGGTTTTTGTGATAAATTTAATTTTCTCTTTCTAGTTGAAGAACCTATGAATTATAATAAAAATTAAAACAACCGCTTATTAACGGGATATAATATATATAATAATTTGCATTTGTTTAATTAATTTTTTTAAAAAGTTATTAGAAAAGATGAGAAACACGGCTTTTAAAGCTTAATACAAGTTTTAAATGTAAAAATTTTTTCTTTTTCTTTTCTTTACATTTTTACTTTAAAGGTTAAGTTGGTTTACATACATTTAAATACAAAAGTTTTAAAAAATTAATTTAAAATCAATATTCTAACCAATTACATAAATAGCTAATATTAATATTTCAAAAAATAAACTTCATAAATTTCTTAGATGAAAACAAAAGCTTTATACTTGTGAATTTAGAAAAATTATATCCATACGGTACGGTAATTTTAATTAAATTTCGAATTAAAACCTTAATTAACCTCTTCCCTTGGATGTTAATCTATAATGATAATGCATAATATTACATTTAATAGTACATCTAGTCGCAGTAAGTCACATTAGAATTTGTTGGACAAAGTAGAAAAAATTTGGTTTGCCAATTATTGAATAAAAAAAATTTTATAACAATGTATATATGAAAGGAAAGAATTGATATTTGTATACAAAATTATGACTTTTCGTATTTCTCAGCTGATTAGCTATGATATTTCCTTCCCTTTCTCTCTCTCTCTCTCTCTCTCTCTCTCTCTCTCTCATACATAAAATAACAGGCGTCTCACACGTCTCCATAAACTTCAATACATAAAAAAATGAGTTGAATCAGTGGAATACTCTCGAGGATATATTCCTTGTTACACCACTAACTTTCCACCTAATTTCAAATGCACGAACTTACTCGTTAAATAAAGATAAATGCCACGTCAATTTATTTATTTAGGGCAAGTACGTGTATAACATCCTGGTTTATAATTAAAACAACAATAATAATTAATTATATGCGATAGGATTAAATTCATCGTCTATTCAAATAAAAACATAATGTTGAAGAAATTGGCTGAATTTAAACAATTCATTTATAGAGTTTTACAATGGAAATATGTGACATATTCATGATTCCAGTAATACTCTTGAGATTGACCTAGGGGAACAACGGGCTGCTTTTAGTAATTTAGTGAACTTGATTAAATAGCTACTAAAAATTACTAAGGATATCAACGATTTTGATTATTTTAAAAAATATTATTCAAATTAAATTGAACGTAGATATGCTTATTTGTATTATCTATTCAATAATATTTATACTTTCATTCATTATCAGGCAGTTTTGTAAAAGCATTTTATTTTATTTTATTACCAATAACACCGTTTTCTTTACACATTTACAATGCATCAAAAAGTCTTTTTTTGGCATAAACATAATAAGTTTTATTTTTTTGCAATATCAACAATTAAAGCTGGAAGCGTTTGAAATTATCTCAAATAATCTTATCGTAAGTTAAAATCAATATTTGAATATATGAAAATTTATGAAAATTAAAAAAAAAGAATTTTCTTTGTCTAATAATAATAGTAATAATAATAATAATAATAATAGTAACTTTGTGGTTTGTGTGTGTGTGTGTGCGCGCGTGCTAATGTATATATATATATATATACGTACCAAGTAACTTGACAAATTAACTGCATAATATGTTATTATTTAAGTATACTATTTTCTGAGATAATTAGTGAATCGATTTTTTAGTAGTTTACTTATGATGTAATTATTTACTTCATATTATGGTTATAAGCTATACACATTATAGAAATTGAATACGAAATTTTATGATTTACGATACAATGTATGTTGTATATTAAAATTGAAAGTCAGTATTATTTAACAAACTTAATTTTTGTTGATATTTTTGATTAAAAATTATAATGTTACTTATAATGATTAATTTTCTTGTGTTATACAATAGATGCATTTTTTAATTAACTATAGTTTGGTTAAAATTTTTTATAATTTTTCATTTGTCTCATGAATTCAATTTGTATCATCATACGAAAATAACGATAATATATGTAAAAATACTTTATTATATGCATTATTATACACATTAAATTAAAATAAATTCAACAAAATTAAACAATTACTTAAACGACAACAAAAATACGATATATGAAAATGTAAGGTACAAATTAAATTTGTACCTTATGAATGTGCAATACGAATTTCGCCTATTATAAAATGTTTTTTATTAAATTATTTTATATATTGCACTTAATTATCTTACAAATGTTGATGTTGCAGATTTTATTCAATATTACCGAGAGAAAATTCGCAAAAATAACTTAGTATACATTGAAAGCAAAATATATTTATAGTCTATGAAAAAGAAGCTTTTACTTTTTACGTGTAAATAATTCACTCATAAAATTTCTGTGAACATGTAGCTTCTATAGTACTACTATATGGGGTAAGAAAATTATTTATTTTATTTATTTAAAAAAAAATATCTTTTTGCATTTAGAAAAATTTATTGAATAATAAGTATTAGAATAAAGTGATATTGAAAAGGGATATAAAAATCTTATATTGGATGAAATTAGTAATTATAGTTTAGTCGTGATAATAATATATTGCATAAATTTTCTGAATTACTCTTAAAGATAAAATGGCATAAATTATTTTGCATTAATATTTATAACACAATATTTAATATCTTAAGATTATTTATTTTTTGTACATCATTACTTCTTATCCTCAATTATAGAAATGTATGGCAATTTAAATATTTTCCGATATCGCATTAGTGGAAATATTATTTAATTTTTGCTGAGCCATTAAGTATTTGTAAATTTTATAGCTTCCCGTTGAATCTAATAAATAAATGCATTTTTTACGTATAAAAAAATTGTTCTTTTGTGTAAATAAAAATTTTATTATGCATATATGTATATATATATATATATATACGAAAAAAATTCATAATTAATTTAATTTTTAACGAGCATTATATATAACAAAATTTAATCGCGATTTTTACGATTTATGATAGACATAATACTTTGTGTATACCTCTTTCAATTTTAATAGTCTCTCATAAAGATCGATAATTTTAATAAACACGTACTATTTCTAAAAATAATATTTAAGTATTATAATTAGTCAAATTAAAATATGTAATAAATTATGATAATAATATTGATTAAATACGAAAGTTGCAATGTAATGTGTAATTTTGGATCTTTCTGTATTTGTATACTTTTTTAAAAATTCTTAGCTAAATGAAAATCATTTTTAATTTTGTCTTAATAGTACATAATTTAGTCAATAGATAAAAAATAATGTTTGTATTAAATAACAATTAACAGTTTATGTAAGTAGATGGTAGTAGTAATAAGTTGAGCTTAGTGAGTGAAAGAGGATGAATTTTACAAATAATTCAATTGGTTGTTTAAAACTGAAAATTTAGAATAATAAATTATCGTACAAATTATGATAAATAAAATTGTAACAATAAGATTATTATTTATAAATACACTATAATTTATTCTTAAGAACAGAATTAGTTGGTTTTGTTTGTATATATTATTCGAGACTTGTTTTGTTTATTTTACAAAATATGTTCATATTGTCTCTACTTATTCTATAAATTATATAATAAGCGCGAAATAATAATAATATATATATATATATATATATATATATATATATATATATATATATATATGACGATTTTTTCTTCGTATTAATTATAACATTTATTATAATATTTATTAGAGATTACGTAATATTTTATGGTATTTCATGATATTTTTATGCGAATTAAAGAAACTATTATCATAGTTAATAGAATGGTTTAATAAAATTTTATGTCTTAATATTTATCGATACGTTTACCAAGTTTGGTTTAAGGGTAACAATACTATGTTTTATCACAACCATCTCCCCCTATCATAAAATCCTCGATAAAAGAATAAACATTTATCTTGTCTTATAATCGATCGTTTTTATACTTTATGCGTGTAATTATTATCAGATGCCGTATTAAATCATTTTTAAGAGAACTAATCGTCCCATACATCCAATGCATAAATACATCAGTATTGATGGAATATGTACGTGTACATGTCGAGATTTAACAGAAATAACTTCTTAGATACGTGCAATGCTTGGAACAAATCGTTTTGTTATATTTTCATCTTTGCAGGTTTGCTTGTTTGAATCCACGAAATGTTATAATAATTTCTATTTTCCGAAAATTTATCTTTTACACTTAAAGAGAGATAAAAGAATTTCCACATTTCCTGTTGATTTATTAGTATTCTTATATTATATCTCATTGTTGTACTAAATTCCACTAAATTTTCGTAAATATTTATGAAAATGATATAGGTCTATAAGTAAAATGAATAAATTAAAGCACATACGTCAAATGTGAAATTTTACGTACTTCAAATTAATGGGACGTTTTTATTTCAATAACATAGACGAACGAGAGCATTTAACTATTTTCGGGCATTTAATGGAAATAAAAAGAGAGAGAAAAAATTATGGGATAAATACATAATATAGGAAAGACACAATATGAGGATTTGCATTTGGAAAAAGATATTCGCACGATTGCTCTATTAATTCGACACCTCAATTTCTCCTTTTCCCTGATTATATAATAGCGGCGTAAGATTTTCAAGTGGACGGCTTGCCGTCACGATAAGGTGGTTCGGAAAGTCGTTCGCGTTGTATATGGATACATAATGGAGCCCTTGACCAGAAGATTCGACGAGTTGTTTAAATAGAAACCTAATGGAGGTGATGATTGTTTTTTTTTTTTTTTTTTTTTTTTTTTCTGACAGGTACTCGAGTACCGAGGATAATCAGGCCACAATGTCCTTCGACTTTATGCACTACCAAACGAGATTATTACCTTTGCTTATTAGTTTAATTGATAGAATATTTCACAGTCAATTAATATTCGCGTATGAGTAGAGGATATGTATTAAAAAATATTAAAAAGGCCATTTTTAACATTTTCACTTTATTATTCTCATGATGCAATAATATTAATACGATTTTTTAGATTGCATTTTGCATTAAAACATTATTGCATTTAATAAAATGCTGAAAAGTGCCTTTTGAATTTCGAACATCAAAGGGCCGTCCCGATTCTAATGAAATTTGATAAATTTTCTGTCAAAACCTTACAGCTGTTAAGCTTTTCCAAATTAAGATTATATATTTGATATTTGGATATATTTTAGCTATTGATTAAACATGTACATTACATTGTCAAATGCGCAATTGGGTGAGCGAATTACAATTTATCGGGTGTGAAAATTCCAATGTGAATCCAATTCCCTTTATTATTTATATAATTTAGTAATATTTAAATGGAATGTAATGATAGGATTTTAGACATATATCTGTCAAGATATCATAACTTCCGGAAATTTCAGAATACTGAAAGCAGTGTTTTGAATTTCATGCACTGTAACGTTAATTCGCTATTAGTGATCCTGGACAGCTCAACCTACCGATTTTCATAAAATTGCATTTCGGATTATCTCTATAACTTTTTGTAAAGGGGCACAGCTAGATTAAGTACCTCCTCTCGACGACGAAGAAAAAAAATCAAGAAAAATCTTAATTATCTCCGTGAATGCTCAAATTATACGTAGAACATAAGAGAAACTTGGGGAGTTAAGAAATTGCCGGATCGTCGCCCATTTCCAAAGTCGAATCGGACTTGCGATTTCGAGGATCATTAGGATCCTCGGATCAATCAACGTGGGCTCGAGTCCTTTAGGTGAATGGCGCATGCGTTTTCCCAACGATCATATAAACGCCAATGTCTTACACAAGTCTTACCCCTCCAACCTTTCAGGCTCGAGCTGTTCAAGAAGGTTCCGAATCTCCGTGTCCTTGCCTGCGGTGGCGATGGCACCGTCGGTTGGGTCCTCTCGGTGCTCGACCAGATCGGAGCCTCGCCGGGTCCCGCGGTCGGCACTTTACCTCTCGGAACCGGCAATGACCTCGCCCGGGCCCTCGGCTGGGGTGGCGGCTACACGGACGAACCCATCGGCAAGATCTTGGACAGTCTCGCTGAGAGCGAGACTTCGATACTCGACCGCTGGCAGCTAGTCGTCGAGCGCAATCCCGAGGCGAACGCCGCGGCCGACGAGGACGCGGCCAAAGGCAAAGAGAATCTGCCCCTCAACGTTGTCAACAATTACTACTCCCTCGGCGTCGACGCCCACATCGCTCTGGAGTTCCACGAGGCGAGAGGTCGGTAAAGCCGGGGCCTCCTCTTTCATCGGATCAATTCTTTCATTTTCGGGAGCGCGCGATTAACTGGCTAAACTTTTCGAACCTCCGGCTTGGACTCGGCGGTTGGCCTCACCCGAGCACACGCTCCAAGCATTCCCGGTGTCATGTCGGCTTTTAATCATTCGATTGCCAATTACCATTTACAGCATGGGAATTCTATTTCGGTCTCTCATTCCTATCGATCTTTTAGTTGACCGCGGCGATCAATTACTAAAGTGAACTTTATTGTAATGACGGATACGAGAGACTTCCATTATCTGCGGAAGTACACACGATCGCGTAATATAACATTGCAAATAGGGTTGATGAATAATAAATTCTAAGAGCTGAGAAAATAACTTCAATAATAAATGCTTCGTCGTAAATTTACTGATTAATTATAGAAACTGATCTGAGTGAGCGTATAGCTAAGCAAATACTCTGCTTGAGCTTTAATATTTATTTCTTGAATATATCGGATTAAAGTCACATTATGCGCTCCACGATATCCGCTTTAAACATAAAAATACCACCAATTGAAGCAAATTATGGCAATTGAAAAATTAAACTTGCTTTTAATTATCGGAATTGGGATAGTTTATGTAAATATGAAATTCATTTGGTGCCGCTCAGCTGTAGGAGGAACGCGTAAGTTTCTTGTCTTTAAATGTCCTTAGAGGTGTGCAAAGGACGTTTTTTTTTTAAATTTTTACAATAAATCACATCGCCGTACTATTATTTCAGTGATACGAGCGTACGGGGTGAAGAATTTAAATGAGATTTTCCTATTTTTCCGGGCTTTTAGTATCACAAGCCCTACACAATAAATTAACTATTGCCGAAGCTTACAAATGAAAGGAAAAAACTTCCATCGAAACTTTTCATTTGGAAAATTTGCTTTGACCCTCGGATCCTTAAATTTTTATCACAAAATTAGAACGAGCTACTTGAAATATTTATTATCTTTTTGAGTCTTCGTTAAGTTCCATCGATAAAATATTTACTGAATTTAAAGTACTTCGTGCAACTTATGAAGTGGACATTTTCAACCTTGAAAGTACAAAGAGAATCATTCCAAGTAGCACCGTACGACTCGCAGTGAATAAATACTTTAAAAATTTTTAATTTCACGTTAATTTTTATGATGTGGACCTTCCAAGTATGCAAATACAGATATATGCAGTAATGTGCTGGTTCGGAAAATTTACCTTCATAAATTTATTAATGTAATTAAAACAAAATTCATTTCCGATTTTTATATTTGACAAAATTACTACATTAATAAAGATAATTTATAAATGTGAATATAGTCTAAGATTACTTTTATACGACGAGAAAATAATATATAGGTAAACTATTTTTTAAAACTGTTCAAAAACAAAAACTATATGTTTCTTATATATATATATATATATATATATATATATATATATATATATATATATATTTTTTTTTTTTTATTGAAATACTGAAATATTATTCCAATGTTTTAACACTTTTTACACGATTAAATCAATCATTCTCTCGTGACATTATATGAATTTTCATTAAATAAATAAACCTATTGATTCAATATGAGAACATTGAAATTGCTTAAATATGAATTATCAAGCGTAGTCGATATATTAATGATATTGATTTAAAATTTTGAATATTTATTAGTTAACTAAATCATTCGTGTATTGCCATGAACTTTGCCATCGAAGAATATAGCGCGTTGACTAAAGCAAATATAATAAACGGCATAAATTCTGCATTGATAAAAGTAAATAGTTGAACATTTTACAAAGATAAACATTCTGTACTTTACAAAGTTAAATAAAATGTTTTTAGTTAAGTGCATACGTACCGATCGTTGCATATTGATGTGCTTACTCATAATTCATGAAATATAGTTTCAAAGCAGTACAGAGTACCATAAAATATTTTTGAAACTCGATTAATAACAAATTTTAATGTAATTTACCATAAGAAAGTTAATATGAAATTTTTGAAATACATTAATGCAACGCAGAGTGAAGGTATCGACAAAAGCTATATTTATCTTTTCTATTTTTTAAATTTGACAAATTTATATCCGTCGAACAAATCATATTATCCGATTAAGAGGAAAAGAAGGATAAAACATATTGGCCTTATTTTTAAAATTGATAATCGTGAAATACACGCATTTTGCACATATTTAATATTTACATTTGTACAGTATTAATATATTTTTTCAATTTTTTTAACCTACTTATAACAAATATAAAATGTTTACGATAATCCAAAATCGACACAGATAAACATGTAATAATAATAATAATAATAATAACAACAACAACAACAACAACAACAACAACAACAACAACAACAACAACAACAACAACAACAACAACAACAACAACAACAACAACAACAACAACAACAACAACAACAACAACAACAACAACAACAACAACAACAACAACAACAACAACAACAACAACAACAACAACAACAACAACAACAACAACAACAATAATAATAATAATAATAATAATAATAATAATAATGTCATGATAATATACGAGCCGTACAGTATAATAATCAAGTGAAAGATACAGATAAATTAACATGTAGGATGAATTAATGACAGGATAGAATTTTCTTTCGCTCTGCTAAAAGAGACAATTTTCTCTGCAAAATGCAACGCTTTGATCGATACGTCTTTATAGATACTGTTATCTCATCAAAGTGTCTTACATATAAGATGTTTTTTTTTACCTTCTCAAATACTCGAACTTGATATTGCGATTCACCTTGAATAAAGTGAAAATGCCGACGTATGAAAAGCTTAATGAAAACCATCTGAATTTCTAATGTAAAAATACCCATATAAATTGAATACAAAACGTCTTCTTTAAACGACCTCATCATATATGCGCGAAAGTATGTAAAAATATCGTTATATTGCCAATAGTGCCGTTAAAGCCTTGCACATACGTATATATGCAAAGTCTATTTAAGAGGAAAATAATAGTCTTTTATCCATTTTTAGCAAACAAGGTCTTGGAGCGCGTATACCTTTGAAATGAATTTCAAGTGTGCATATTAAATTATCTTGACACTTCAAATTGCGAGCTTGAAGTTTAGTTATAAAAATTTGTAATAATCATGGATAATAAGATTTTAATATCAATAACGTGAAATGCTAATGCGAACGTTAGCATAAGCTTCCCCACCTTCTTGCCTGCTGAATCTCTAAGGGCACGATTTTGCGATCAATGCTCATTCAGAATAGACACGAAATCGACGAGGCAAAGTCAGCCACAGATACAGATGGAATTAAAGCTGTGCTTAAAGCGATAAAGCACGCGGGAAGCTTAATCGAGAGAGCGGTTGGGTAGGCTTGCTCGAGAGCAGTTCTCGGTATCAAGTTGATTAATGTTGCAGAGGCCCATCCCGAGCGCTTCAACTCCCGACTGCGTAACAAGATGTTCTACGGTCAGATGGGTGGCAAGGATCTGGTGGTGCGCAGATGGAAGGACCTCTCGGAATTTGTGACGCTCGAGTGCGACGGCCAGGATATGACGCCCAAGCTCAAGGAGCACAGAGTCCACGCTATCCTCTTTCTCAATATTGCCTCGTACGGTGGTGGTACGCACCCCTGGGGCGGAGGCGTTGGCAGGGAGCCCTCGACCGAGGACGGTCTCATTGAGGTCGTTGGCCTTACGACATATCAGCTGCCGCTCCTCCAAGCTGGCGGACACGGGACCAGCATCGCTCAGTGCAGCACCGCCAAGATCGTCACCACCAGGACCATACCCATGCAGGTCGGTCGATTATTTATTCGATCGCGCTTACGTTCGTCGAATCATCGCCCCCCCCCCCTACCACTTGGGACATTTAGGCGATAAGAAGCTCGTAGCATAGCTCAAACCCTCGTTAAATCACGGAAACAATATGATCCTGGGTCGGGCAGTTACGATTCATGGTTTCGCGACTAAACGAGGCAGAAATAGACGGATTAAGTGTGTGGATTGTCGTTGACCGCTTGGCAAAGACGATTATTGCACGGACATGAATTTTGTGGAATTAAAAGGTTAAAAAGTAATGCAGAGTTTTAATAGTGATTTTAATGGTGGTAAGGATTCGTTCTCTTGTTTATTGAGTTAAAAAGATTGAGCAAACATCGGCTCCCGAGATAAAAGTTTAAGAAGCACTTTCGAAATGGCTCACATTAAGACTTTAAGGATGTTCAATTTTATTATGACCGTGGTGTTAAGAGCAAGAATAGGGATGAAGATTCCTATAGACAATATTGAGCTTTAAATTCCTAATTCCCGTCGTAATTTCGTTGGGAAATGTTAATACGCGAAAGATAGGAGGACCGGGGATTAGAGGGGCCAGATTGGCGCGAGGGATCGATTAAAAAAAGTGGCGTCTCGCATTAATCTGCGCAGGTGGACGGCGAGGCGTGTCGATTGCTGCCCTCGATCATCAATATGAGCCTTTTGAATAAAGCGACGATGCTGGCGAAGCGGCGCAACACCGGGAAGCCGAGGCAGAAGGCCGCCGAGCTCGAGAGGCTCAAGATACCGCTCATGAAGATCAGGATGTCCGACTACGAGAGCTTCCATTCCGATAAAAGCAGACTGATGAAGACAGCGATCCAGTGGCACTCGGAGCCGCTCGATCTCGATGCCGCGATGGACCTCGAGTCACTCAGGAATATGCTCGCCAAGGAGTATCCAATGGATTCTTGTTGCTTCCTCGACTGTTAGTAATGGCTCGCATTATTCCATTATTTATCACTATTTGCATACGCCGTTATTCAATTCCAATCCTTTATAATACTATTATTTGGCTAGTAATTCATGCTTAAATGCATGAGATATGCATTGAGTGTATTGATAGACGATGGAATTATCTTACGGATTGATATTACGGGCCAGGTCCAATGACTTTACCGATGTTTCCACGTGGCGAATAATGTACGCCAGTGGCACTGCTCGTGGTGACGTTATTATCATCATAAAATGACGCCAGGCAAATTTTTTATAGCGTCGGAAGAGATTTATGAGAAATATTTTTTTTGTTTTTGTTGCGTGCAGCGTGTACAGCGGAACGACTTTTTAGAATCGATCGAGCACAGGAGCAGTTACACTACGTCGCGGACGTCGTGAGCGAGGCCATATACATTCTTCAGGAAGGTCCTTCTACACAAGGCTCGCAGGGTCAGCAAGTCGATAACCAAACGTTCAGGTATACAATGTACATACGCGTAACAGTCAGTTATAATTCTTTACATTTAAATAAGTGTGTCCTCTTCACTATCGCTCTACTTTCTATTCGAATTTCAACGGCATGTAGCCTCCACACTTTTATGAGGACCAATTATTAATTTACACAAGTAATCGAATAAAACTTATAAAACGCGAGATTTCTAAATAAGAAAGTAAAGATCAAATTATTTTGACAATTGAAAAGAAAATTTTTAAGACTTAATTAGCATTAGTATATATTTTTATTTCTGTTTATTTTAAACATTACAATGTAGCCAAGTGGCTGTTCCCATCCCTCGCCACGCTCCCTTTATTCCCGCGCAGCTTTAATGTAAGAGGTAATTCATATTCAAGAGAAGACCGGCGAAAAGCTTCCGCGGAAAAGAAGCCGCGTACCGAATCTAATCGTACGGATAATAAAGATAAGGACCGATCATACGAGTACCGCGATGATCAGCAGCAGCAGCAGCAGCAGCAGCAGCAGCAGCAGCAAAAACAGCATCAACAACAACAGCAGCAGCAGCATCAACAACAAAAACAACAACAAAAACAACAGCATCAACAGCAGCAGCAGCAGCATCATTCGAGATTAGATTCGTGCACCAAGTCTCGCTTTCAACAATCGCCTAGGAACGCGAGCAGGAGTAACCTTGCAGTAAACATGGAGCGCAGGCGCTCTGAGAATTACGTCAACGAGAATAGAGTATCGCAGGGCTCGTCGAAGCAGTCGTCATCCAAATCAATCACAACGACAAACGTCGTCCGCATGTCGCACGAGCCGCCACCTACTTTCATTAGGTAAGGAATGCCTATTGTAATGCCATGAGATGATAATTAAACGAGGCAATTACGTCCATTGTAATGCGAGGGCCATCGTATGGTTGACCTGACGAGCGAATGACACGAGGTTAGCTGTAATTCTATTTCCGAAGTCACACCAGATTGTGTCGGGAGCGAGTCAGACACGTTAGATCATAGTTTATTATATGGAGTATATTTATAGGATTGAGCAACAGAAATGGGTGAATGAGCTGATCAATATACGAAATACTGAGATTAAGAGTCTCTCTCTCTCTCTCTCTCTCTCTCTCTCTCTGTGCAATTCTCATTCAAACTTTAATGAATATATTTTCTTTTGGCCTTCCTCTCTTTACTATTCTTATCATCATCATCATTCTTATCATTATTATTATTATTATTATCATTATTATTATTACTATTACTATGACTATTATTAAAACTTTTACAAGTTTAATCATGCCATTCAACGAAATAATATTATTTCGCATACAAATTTACTTTATTATTATATTTTTGTTTTAAAGTTAGTAATTGCTATGGATATATGATAATGGATTTACTTGGATTTCAAAACTTCTACTTTAATAGAATTCATCTTTTTTTATTCATTGTATTGTATTATATGTACTTAATTATTTCAACAATTGTATTGAAATGTAGCACAATCCTATTTTTTTTCAATTGAAAAGATTTTAAGTTATTTTAATTCCACGATATAGTCGACTTTACAAGTTCCGTAATTCACTAATTATTAGTAGATTATTGACAACTAGTTGAGAGATATTGACAACCATTTTATATGTTAATCATTGGCTTTTAAATGCGATTTGTTAAACGTTAATAATTAGAGAGGTGGAATAAGTTTGTAAACTGTCCTTAATAAGACTCCACTTAATTGGCTGACGAGCTTATTTACATCGAGCCCCTTAACGATCGGGGTATTAGTTTATTCTCAATTTAAAAACAAAGACAAAAGCCAAAACACAATGACCGATACATTCAGAAATAAATATTTCGATAATGGAAGGAAGCTCCAATGGTGTATTTTACAAAGCGAATAATATCGTATCGTAGCTTGAGAAAGAAAATTCAGACGAATTTGATAATCGATAATCGAGTTTCTAAGTATTGTAAGCAGAATAATACATCATTGGGTCTATCGTGATATTTAATTAATCTAATTATAGTTTATTAGTTATCTAGGCTAGCTGCAACGAGTTATTAAGATTATCGTCATGGGCTATTTAAATTTTGATGAGAAGCTAATTCTCGTATTCTATTCGCATGAATTCTTGACATTTTGCGAGACTAAAGTAATTTTGAATATGACTAAGAACTGGCTAAGAACTAAGAACCGAGGGCGTCTGTAATTTTAATAAGTCAATCGATCAAATTCCTTTAATTGACTTTGTTGCAATGCGAAATATTTTTAGCAAGCTACTGCAAGCTCTTTAATCGTTAAAAGTGTAAATGGTGAACGTAAGAAATGGCGGGGGGGGGGCAAGTAAATACTATTTTACGTAACAACATCACATCGTCGCTCAAGGCAATTCGATAATTATTTCGAGCCAATACGTTCGTACAAAGTCGTATCGCCCTCGACCAGTGCTCCCCCCTCCCTACCTCGCCCGCCCAATCCCTCTAAAAAATAACACTATTGGTAAGCCTTGGATTTGTTTTACAGTCCTCGCGACAGGCTCTTCGGTCTAAGCTCGGGGGTGCACGCGTTCAGTACCGAGCTGCTGCAGAAGACGTCGGATGGCATCTTACGGGCGGCGAAGGTCCGCGACCTGCCCGCCCTAAAGGAGCTTCACGAGCGCGGCTATTCCCTGCTGTCGATCGACGCCACCGGCCAGACGGCCCTCCATGTGGCTTCGAAGCTCGGCTACCAGGACATTGTGCGCTACCTCATCGCATGCGCGCCCCCGACGATTATTAATATGATCGATAACGAAAAGTGAGTTTGCTCGAATGGAATATGTATGATTATCGGAGCGGTGCAGCTAGTAGCGTCGGTGGCCGTAATTATACGTCGGGGATTCGCGGCTTCGCGACAACGGTCGGCCAAGGGGTGACGGGGGATAGCTACTATCACAGGAAATACGATAATTCAATAAAGACGCTGGAGTTGTTGTCGTTATTGGATTGCTCTGTCCTGTAATAGCAGTCTAATCGTATTATATTTTTAGATATGGGTAGGTAAATAAATACATGTAGGTCAGGAAAGACTTTGTCATTGTCTGGATTCAAATACGGAATGGCTTTAAAATTGTCGCGACTGAAGCGATTAACCGACGTTCTTGGCTAATGTGCCCGAATAAATAATTAATCGACGAGTTTGCTTTGTCAATTGGCGAATTAAATTCATCGATTCCGCGAATGTCGGAGTTGCGAAATTCATTAAAAAAAAAAAAAAAAAACTGCTCACAATGATAATGTCGCGTTGGCCATTTATGGCCTCGGTGTGAAAATTTTATGACAACAATATGGCCGTTCGCATACATTTTACCATAACATAACATTTATCCAAAGATAAAAAGTGGTGTGATAAAAATATAGCATGAATTGCGTGTCATATGATTTCCCATAGAAAAGGATAGATCGGTAGTGATTTATGACATTATTCTTGTCCCATTATTCATCTAGTTTTTGCTATGTAAAATCATAAGAACATTAACGAATCGACGAAATTTATGTATATATATACACATACGTATCTTAGTACACCTATGTACGTATATATTAATATTTTAATTGGTGCAATGATAGTCACAAGCCATCGCACACTTAGCTTCACTTACTCTTAATTAAAACTTTTTTATTATAAAAATACTTGTAAATACGTATATATAAAGCGGGTGCAAAAAAAAAAAAAAGAGAGAGAAAAGAAAAAAAACCTCATTAAAAATGTCCTTCCCTCACCCACTTCGTATTTCAAACACACAAAGAGCGATCTTTTCATTTCTATTCTTCCTCTCCTTCGCTCTTTCCTATCAATTTCTCCCTCATTGTCTTGGTCTGTTTTCCCTCTTTTATGCTTTTATGACAACGCGCCATTAGCATTATTAATAAGCGGGGACCGCGATTGTCGGCCAGCGTTCCCTAATTAAAATTTGCCTTCCATTCCGTCAGGGGTCAAACGGCACTCCATAAAGCGGCGCAACAAAAACGGCGATCGATTTGCTGCATGTTGGTCGCCGGCGGCGCTACTTTAACAGTCCGAGATCAAAACGGAAGTACTCCGCGGGAGCTCGCCCTGATTGCCGAGGATCGCGAGCTCGCAGCCTATTTGCACAGTGAGTATAAGGATATAAAAGATTATTACGATTCCGAACATGTCTCTCGAATATTAAGTAGTAAAATGTCCTCGCCGCTTGGACGAAGCAGCCGCTTTCCTCCCTCCCCGCCTGCCATTGATTAATTCGTACTCGGTAATTTGGAAAAGCGGCGGACTCGCTACTGCAGGGCAGCGATTTCATCAAATTGCTCGAATATCTTGCTGTTTGTTATCGCGGTCTAAAGTAATATTGCCGCTTACTTGGAACTTCGTTCCCTTTTCATTCCCTTTTCATTCATACAGCGTTTCAATAATATTTAAATTTTATCAAAAGTCATATATTTATTTTTAAAAATCAGGCCTTCATTGGCTTATATCGGATAAGAAAATTTATAAACAATTAACAATTGGTAAAAACAATGACCGCATGAAATTCTAATGAATATAAAATTTTTTTTTTTATTTTTTTGTTTGTTTTTGTTTTGTTTTCGTTACCGCATTAGCAATTATAATTAATTCTTCAAATTTAATAAGATAAAAATCTTAGGATTTCATTCCTCATATATTTATTAATATTCATGGTTTTTTTTTTCAAATAGATTTGCCTTATGTGCTGCTTTCATGTAAATCACATTAGTCTAAGTTTCGGACTTCGTATTGTTAATATGGCAATTTATAAAGATATTGCGCCATAATTGAAATATTGAGAAGGTTTACGAAATTTCAAATCCTTTATATAATGAATGAGAAGTTTTTCAATATCTCACATTTAAAATTATTTCTGATTTAATTTTGCCTCTAAAACATGTATGTTTCTCATTACACGCACTTCTAATCTTCGACCGACAAATCATATTAATACCCGAAATAAATCATCTTTTATTTTGGATTTATACCAATTTTATTTTACGATAATAAAATAGATATTCGCACATATAAGTATAAGTAAAATTCATTAAATTTTGCCTTTTAATTAACAACTGGATATTTTATTATAAAAAGAATTTTTCAATTAATTAATTCACGGATTAATAATTGTTATCATTTTTATAATTTTATACAGGCCAAGAGCAATTTCAATTAGTAACGGAAGATATGGGGAACATGTCATGATTTCATGAATGTATATAACGCTAAGATAATGAAAATGGTCTAGTGAAGAAATCAAGCCTTGACCTAATGTACTTCCCAGCAACTTTATGGTGATAAAATAAAAAATAATCATATAGTCAAGAATTATTCAAGATAATCGTCGTAAAGGATTAGAAAATGTTTCATTTTCATAGTTAATATATAAAACAGATAAAAAAAAAAGGAGAAAAAATGAAAAGAAAAACAAACGTTAGGGTAGGAGAGAGGTGGAAAAGAATATATATATATATATAAGGAAATCTGAAGTCAAGCATTAAAGTATTGTTCCAAAAATACTAATCTAGTGAAGTAAATTTTAAAGTAACATTTTAGAAAAAAAAGTAACAAAGAAATTTGATGGATGTATAGAACCAATTATAATTAATTAAACGTCGAATTTTAATACTATGCTCTTAAATCACAAAATAATATAAGAAGATTTCTACACGTTTACAAACGTAATTAAAAAATTTTAACATCTTGCGATACATTCATATCAGACTTTTAATCACTAAAACGAAAAAATATATAAAACCTACGTGCATAAATGTAGCGAATCGAAAGAAAGTATGCGAATGCGAAGTAGTCGATAGAAGTAAGAGAACACGAATAAGGTTTAAAAGAAAAACAAACAAAAAGAAAAGAAACAAAAAATAAATGAAATTAATCGATTATTGAAATACACACTTACATTTACTATATTATTGTAATCTTAATTGAAACTTCCTTCATGATTATGTGGCAGTGTCCACTAATGCATCGTTGATATGAAATGTTCCGTACCAATCCAAAGATACATTATTAGCAACCTTGAAGAACAGGGATGAATACATAAAAATTAGATTTTATTAATAATGAAGAAACAAGTAGGAAAGACGAAACAGAAAGAGAAATAAAAAACAAAAACAAACAAAAAAAAAATTAAATCTGAAAAAATATTTCAGAGCCAATCAATTTGTATACTTTTTTTGATTTGATGGAAAGTAAATTGGATGATTAAAATGAAGAAATAAGAGCTTATATATTTTTATTTAACGAACGTTTCTTTTAAGGATACATTATAAAATTTGATTGACAAAAATGACAAAAAGATGAAAGAAAAAATTATACGAGACAACAGGTATTTATTCAGTACCAATAAGAAAAAGAGGGATCAACGTACGAACACCAATTAGCTATTAGACGCGGTCTATCGCAACTGTACTATTATACTTTTATTATTATATAAATAATAATAGCAGTGTAATTTATATTATCTAATCTTACGTATCGACTATGATAAGGTCGTGTTAGTCTAATTTGAAATTCTGAGGAAGCTGTAGTAGCCAATAGTAAGTGCACTACAGGATTGCGATAAAATCATATAAATATTTATTTAAATATGTAGCTACAACAGCCATCCTTCCACTATATTTAATAATTTCTTCTGTCGCTAATGTAAGATCAAAGTGAAGTTAAAAGAGGCAGTAGAACGAGGATAATTTCATTCATAAAAGAAGCAAATGAGCTGGCGATGTATCTTCACTTATTTCGAAGCTCAGAACGCCTCCATTGTGTTTAAATTTAAAGTTGAGTTTATCGAATATAAATATACGCAGAGCATGTAATTAAAAAACACCGAGCGTTAAATCATTTTGTGATAATTGAAATGCTCGATGAAAATTGATTCGTAAAAAGTCAATGTGATTTCTGGAGATTGTTTCATGTGCGCGATTCCGAAGGCACGAGCTACATAAATAAAATGCAAACCGCCGCTACGTAACTTATAAATAATTATCTATATTATGTCCCTCGCGTGTCTATTTTGAAAAGAGATATTTTCAAATTCCTAAATGAAAATATCTATCTACTACGTTTGTCTAAGCGTACCATTACAAATAGATTAATATCATTTTTGACGAATCTCTAAAAATATAGGAAATATTTCCCTATTGCACATTTTACCCTTTAAAATAAATTCCATTTCTTATTTAAATTTGCGCGGTAATTTCCCCGATGATCGCTATTCTTTCCCATTAATTTCATTATTTTCTTTAATGGTTAATGTCTTTATTTTTATTTTCGAACACACGTATCGCTATTCATAATTGAAAAGAACAGAAAAAGAATTGTAAGTTATCAAAAGGACTACGTATATTAACGATTTAAAATACCAGTTACAGTTTGCACAAAAAATAAATAATTAAAGCTTTCACTTTATCAGTACAAACCTTACGATGTAATTTTTAATTGTGAAATTACATTCGATATTTCGAAAAAGTAATTATATCATTTATTATTCAGATACATTACTATGTGACATCAAAGTATCAACACATCAATATTAAAAAAATTTATTATATTTTTTCCAATTTTTTGTTACTACAAAACACGAGTGTACTTGAAGATTTGCTGGGCATTTTTCTGATTTCTTGAATTTGCTTGAAAATATCGATGTAAAATTCGCATATTTAAAAACTCTTCTTCGAGTAATTCAATGTTCAAAAGCTAATTAATTAAATGTAAATAAATAATATTCAAGCCATTTGAATGGCGATTTCGTTTATTAAAATTACAATACTTAATTTTGAATTCGTGTTGGATTTTGTGTTTCATTCACTAAGACATTTCAACTATTACATGCAGGCAGATTTACTTACATTTCACGTATAACGCCGAGTGTAATATTTTATAATAATATTTTACCTATAATTAGCTACAGCCGATCACGCGTGTAAACCTACGAATTTAATTAATTCGTATAAATATTTGAGTTTTAGAATAATTAATAAAAAGATTTCCATCATAATTCTTGACTTTCATCGAACGTATTATACTTTGACATTTTTTTTATAAATTTTAATTCGTAACTTAATATCGCATAGAATTTTATTCATTGCGTAAAATAATTTCTATAATTTAGAAAGATAGTATACACAGAATTAGACGTTCATAATTTAAAAAATTTATAAAATACAAATTCTTCTCTTACAACACAATAGTTAATAAAATAATGAATGAATCCGATACTTAATTTTACTCACAATTAACAAGTACAGAAAATTCTGAAATACACTGTAGCTATAGATACGCTAATTTTTCTTTTCTTTCAACGATATAACTAAATATAACAAACGATTATTCTTTAATCTAAATAACAGTTTTAATCTTAAATATTAGGCAAGTTTTTAAATACGGGGATAACTACTTAAGGAAAAATGCCTTGCATCATTCGTATTTAGTGGACGTGAAAGAGAGTAACTAGTAGGCAAAAATATTGGATAGACGATTATAATTGTAGGAGAAATGTCGATATAAAAAAGCATAACGGACCATAGGTTTCTTCATAGTTATTGCAATACACCGATGTCCACACAGCCCACATACACACGGCATTTCCAACAATAATGCAAATGCATTGAAAACATTAGTTTTAACGCGAAAGACTATTATGTGCTCGTGATGTATAAACAATCTGAATTTACATGAAAACTGTACGTGTATGAGACGTGTGATGATATTCCGATTATTCCGAATAAAGTTATATTTAAATGAAAACTAAAAATATATAATGTATATCGTTAAGGAGAGTTTTGGAGAGTTTTGAACTGGGAACGACATGTATATTATTAAAAATATAAAAAAAACACAACATTGCCTTCCTCTCGAGAGATATCCGAGTTTCTCGGTCTGCGCATTTTTTCGTTTACGTTTTAGAGCAATAAATCTGGACAATCATAATAAGATACGCGCAGTTCGAAGTCTCGAATTCTCAAATTGTCATAGAGTCTATCGTTGATTTTATTAATTATACGTATTTATCAAAAGAGAAAAAATAATATGAAAAAAAAGGAACTTCTTAATGATATTATGCATACATATTAATGACGTGTATGTGTCACGAATTAATTTCACGATCGAAGTATCGATGTATCGATGCGTAATGGCGCTGTCGTTTCGGAAATTTACATGTTATATGATGAATATCAATTTTCAATCATAATTGTAGGCTCGACTGTACGTTTTTGTCATTAAACAATCTAGATTGAGCATGTGCAACGAAATATATACAAAATAATTAAAGTTATCTCATTGATTTTCAGACTCTTTTATGAATGTTAGAATGAGAAAAGAAAGGAGATATCAAAATGATATATAAAAAAAAAAAAAAAAAAAGAGAGAGAGAGAGAGAGAATGCATTACAATTGCATGAAAATTGTCGCCACTTACTTTCCTCGTTTTTGCGCGTAAATAGTTTTAAATAGTTTTTAATTCACTAATGGGCTGTATAGTAGTAGTCAATTGATATACCATAAATGCAAATAACTATTTTTCATAATTTTATTTACTTTTGCTTTTGATCGTCGGTATTCTTACAGTTTAAACGACAATTAATCAAGTCAATTTTTCGATATTATCAATATGGGCTAAAACAAAATAGAAGAAAAAAGTCGATACTTCAGTTGGCAATGGAGATCTTGCTAACGAGACAACTGCCTTCGCCAAATATCGGTCGCTCGAATATCGAGGAATCATTACAAAAAAAAAAGCAAACTCTCGCTAACACGTCCAAAGAATTTCTTGCTTTAGTCCAGTAAAACGCTTTGGACTCGACGGCTCTTATTGCTTCCGCTGATACGAACGCGTCAGTCATTGGGTCAATATTGAACAATCGAGAGCTTAACTATAGAATGCACTGCCCGATTGTTCCACCATGACGCGGAGCAACAGCTAAGCGAATATTAAAGAAAATTAAAGCATAAAGCATTGGCTCATTTAAAATCTTTATGATCATTAAAGTATCCGCTATGTAGCCCCTACCCTACCTCATATCATCCCGATAACAAAACTAATTAACAACAAATTCACGAGGCATTGGAAAGTCTTATTATCCCTTTTTACTCTGAACTATTATCGATCGATTGTATAAAGAAATAATATAGACATTTGAGCGAAAGTAAGGCTTAATAAAATGTCTTTACTGAGACGGGCAAAATCATTGGAGTGCAAATTAATTGAGGTCTCACGTTAGATATCTATTTTTATTCCTCCTTATCAGAATGACTTATACAAGCAAAAATATAAAATATAAAATTACTTAAAGTTTTGATGATATTCTTTTTATGAATTTGAAGCGATTGAGATTTAAAAGTCCCTACAATTTAGTCGAAAATTCACCGTGGCGTATACATTGTAATTATAAAAAAATTCATTTTAGCGATATATTCATGAGCTTATCCTTAATTATGATATTCAATAAACAATAAGAAAATTGTAGTTTTTGATGTTTCAAGCAGTTTATATACCAATTTTAATCACGACTTGAACAATATTTTTTATCCTTTTAAACAAATTTATAGCAAAATTCATATTTACTATTATTATTATGCCGATGAAAACTACAATAAATAAAAAAAGAGGATTATGTAATATTAACCATTCAATGTATTATTATTGTCATTTTATTTTATCAAAATTTCTCTTAAATTTTGCCGTTCATCATTGTTTCTTATTTTACTTACAGCGTTCAAATATTTTTTAAACATATATTACATACAAACACTTTGGGCCTCTTCGATATTAATCTCGCTTAACATTAAGCGTTGTTAATGCTATTGTTACATTGTTCATGTATCTCTAAATGTATGTGTCATTTCACTAATCAAGAAGTTGCGTCGAAAATCGGCCCTTAACGTGGTTATCAAAATTTCATGAAACTAAATCGTCATGCATTTTAGTTTGCGTTTTGTTGTGGCTATGAATTGTTTTTCGAATATAGAATGGAAATTCAATGTAGTTGATGAAAAGCATGAACACTGATGAATTACCAAATAATTATTCTGCCATGTATGGATCATTTAATAATGATTTAATAGTGTACGAACGTTCGTAATACTGTAAATTTCATATTCTTTAATATCTCATAGATTTATGATGATGAAAATGATGTTTTTTTTTATTCTTTTACGTACGTCCACTTATTTTTTATTACGATCCTCTTATTTCTATCAATCAGACAGCCACTGTGATATTTACCTTTGCGTTGATATTTTCAATTTTGTCAGAACTCGCTCAGAATTAAAATGAAATCAAATCATAGTGAAAATTCAAAGAATGATGTCACATTTCTGCTCAGACGCGAGAAAAATGTTAATCGAGCGGGTTCCCATATACGTATATATGAACAGCAGCAATTACTATTTGACTCTTTAACAGACAACATCAAAGTATTAAAAGGCAAATTAAGAGCAAATAAAAAAAATAAAAATAAGGAAGATTTATTAAAGAAAAGTAAGTGCATTAAAAAGATCTACGTTTATTTATTTATATATATATATATATATATATATATATATATATATATATATCTGATTCTAATATGAATCTCATTTATGTAGAATTACAAAAATGTCAACACAGGCACTTGGTACATTGTGTAAAAAATTATTACCATTGTTGTTGTTATATGCTACAATGACTTTTTTTTTTCTTTTTTTTTTTTTAAGGAAAAAAAGAACAGGTTATTTGTTATTTAAAAGAACAAGGAAAATATTATAATTTATATGGATAATATTGCTATGCATACTTAAACAATTATGTAAAAATTCCTTATGTATATACGTGAATTGAAAAAAAAATTTGATAATTATAGCTACTGTTCAATAAAAGAAGAATCTTTTCCGAAAGTTTCTTTCCTGACGAAATCTTTGTTCTTCCGCGTTTGGCGTTCATTTGTATGAAATTGCGTTTTAACGCAACGGACTACATGTGCTTTCTTCCCGTGTGATATAATTACTTTTGACGTATAATGTAATGAGTTATGCGATCAATCGCTATCATATGACGGATTATTTTTGTTACCCAATTTCGAATTGTTATCATAAATATCTATACTTGTATATATATATTTTCAACTTTTTAATAATGTAAGCGTCAAAATTTATTATTGTTACTGTTGTTATTATTATCATTATTATTTTGTGGCAATTCTTGTTGTTGAATTATAATGATAAATAAGTTTATAATAAGGTTTAAATTATTTTGAATTTTTGATGTTGAGGCAAATAATTCGTTTACCAACTAGAAATAGATACTCGAATGATATTTATATCTTCTAGTCAAATGTTAAATGCGTAAATTAAAAAAAAAAATACTATTGTTAGTTTAAGGGGCTGCTAGTGCATTGCCATATACAAAAATTATAATAGATTACAAGAACTTGAAAAAATTATAAAACTAATAACTAATATGTATAATTCAAATTAAATTTTTTTATTTTTATTTTTATTTATTTATTTATTTATTTTTTTTTTTTTGATGCAAAAGAATGTAAATCGTTTATAAAGTATGTTTGATTGAAAAAGACTATGGAATCCATATTTAATTCAAAATTATTATATATTTAGATGAACATCTTGTATAATATTTCATTTAAGTAATTATAGTCGTGTATAAATTCAATTCGTTCTTAAATTTATATATTGAATTTCTATGCCACTTTTTATTTTAACCGATATATTTATTAAATAGATGTAATAACCATAATAAATAATCTAAATGTAAATGTTCGTTTTTATAGAATACAACGAAGTCTTACAGTTAATCGTTGGAGACTGCTGTAATAAATAAACTTATTACCCCTCGAATCTCTTGAATAATAAATACTTTTTCAAATACTTTAATGGACAGTATTGTAGATGGTTTAGCTAAACGAAATAAATACCCAAACACATGCAGATTGTGCATTTGTAGCCCCTTAAAATTATTTCAATTTTACGAAGGATAAAAAATAAATAAATAAACGAACAGAAGTAAAATGCAATTTAATATTGTTACTATTATCGTTATATTAGATTAGTTCAAGAACTGGATATTTTATTATAAGAATTACCTCGATCTCAGAAGAATTTATAAAACAATAGAGACAAATACGCAAGAGAGAGAGAGAGAGAGAGAGAGAGAGAGAGAAGTAACGTTTGGTCTTAATGAAAAGAATTAATAATTTAATGAAAATATTGTAGTTTCTTCTTGTCGTTTGAGAAATTATTAATTACAATTTAATACATAATCACGGAAATATAAATTTTTCATTAAAAAAAAAAACAAAGGGTGTATCGTGGTAATGTTTATTATACCTATGAATAAAAGCTGCAACAACAAAAATTGACAGCTAGACTGGACCAATGAATAGAGGAAGAAAATGAATATTAAATTTGATACAGATACAAGAAAATCTGTTATTAAAAACAAAACAAAACAAAACAAAAACAAAAAAAAAACTGACTAATCCTTAAATGCAGCACCTCTTGGTAAGTCTTAAGTGTAAGTACCAGTCCTTTTCAATAAATCACTTATTCACAATATATCTGCATATATTTTATTACATAATTACATCAATAGTAATTGAACATTGGCGTACTGTCAATTCTTACCGAGATGTGTACGTATCATATATGTGTAATGAATGGATTACCATACAATATCATACCTACTTATAATAATCATTAAGATATTAAATCACTATATTTTCCTTGATAAATTAAAAAAATAAATAAATAAATGAAACGATATAATTTACCTTTAGTGTTTAATAAATTTTGTGAAAATAAAGCACTTTACTAGAGCACACTCCTCTTTGTTTTGTTACAAGTTCATGTCCGAGAGCCCTAATCATTACATTAAACATCTTACTAATGGTATTATTTTAATTTAAATAATGGTGATTAATGGTGCATTTATGACTTAATTAGTACGCAAGTGAAAACTGATTCCTCTCTGATGCCAAATGTCCCTTTGGTCATTGATATAGGGTACAGGTAGGGAGCAAACGAGATGATTCCGAAATGAATCTGCGTAGACGGGAACTTGCAAGGTATTGAGATCGGCGGTTAATACCGCGTCTGTCTCGCTCCACTCGCTGCCTCGGCTCTCCTCATCCCTTTCTCTCAAATGTTTCTCATCGATGAAAGCAATTAAGCAATCCGGGGCAGTCACGACCGAGCTCGCGTTCGCTGTTACTTCTTCCAAGATTCCATTCTGTATGCGTGCCCCTGTTGACAATTAATGTCACGAATTTCAGACAAATACGACCAACTCACCACCAGCATCATTTAACTTTTCCCCAACTTCATCAATGAGAATGAGACGTAACTAACTCTGACATTATTTGACATCTACTTATCCCAATAACCATGCTTTCGTTACACATTAGACACTTGTAATTAAGTCTCCCAGTGATTAATTGTGCATTATTACATATAATAAGTTGATTATTTCTCTCTAATATGTATTTATCTAATATGTCTCTAATGTATATATGTATATATATATATATATATATATATCGATCAATACACAATACCTGTGTACTTATTTTATGCGCACGCGAGCGCGTGTGTGTGTGTGTGTGTGTTTTTTTTTTTAAATACATTGTAATTGTAAGAATTTTTTTCTCTTTCATTTTTGCAGGGACTTTCGTTAAAATAATGTTAAAGATAAGCGATAATGTTCATTCGTTATTTAATCTACTATTACAATTATTAATGCCCTCTAGTTATAGCTTTTCATTTGCTTTATCTAAGTAATTAAAAGTACTCGCTAATGTTAATTTTGTTCCGCCAACTCTTTATTCAATCGTAATGCACAACTTCATTACCGTTTTCTAGCTTTATCGTTATGCAACACTTGCCTGTTAAAAGAAGTCCTTCAAGAATAACCGATGTTTTCCAGATTCCTTCTCTACTGAAATCTTTTGTCCATTTAGTTTGTAATTGTAGATTTTCAAATGGCCGTTTAGTTTCTCGGGCGCTGTATAGTTTAAGAGCTGACAGAAAAGCTCCAGGCATGGAAAACCAGGTGAGTTTGACCTTATTAGGCAGTCCATTTAGCGACTTAAGTGACTGGTATCTCAAAATTAATTGATTAACGAATGGAATGGAATCTCGAGGGCCAGAACGCCAATGGGCAATCCATTGAGCCGGAGTCTGCAAACAAATACATACATAGTGGCTGTTAATTTTGCTATATTTTTCTTTATTTTCATTATTTTTAAAAACATTATTAAAAATAATAATAACGATAATAATAATAGTTGACACTAACTTTCAAGTCGGCTTTCAATTCTAGAATATCCAAGTTGGAACGTACAAACTCCAATAGTTCTTTCGTCGTATTTATTTCATAGGTGAAAAATCGCTTTAACGGATCATCTTCTAATTCATGCGTCGCCTCTTTTACATTTGTCGGCTCGATTATTCGCTGCTGATCTATCATTGTTTTCATATCTTTAATGCATTGAAAAACCGACGTAGATAATGCTTTATCGGCGTCGTCCTTACCGATCTTACCAGTTTTCCTTAAAATTTCTAAATAAAACGCGTGGCTCATTATGCGCAGCTTAATATAATCGAAAATTCATAATTAAAAATGCTTATACCTCTTATGTATCTTAATGTCAATTCAGCCGCTGACCTTTCCCAAGCTCGATAAGCATTTGCCGGTAATCCGAAATAAGCTTGAAGCGAGTCAGCATCATCCAATCTGTCAATCATTATGATAGGATTTTCCGAGTCTGCTTTCGGTATGCTTATAACATTTCCTAGTTTTCGATGTCCCCTGTACATGTCCTTTGACCATATGTGTCGCAGTATCGCCTTTAGCGTACGCATGTCGTATTCGTCTTGCAAAAATCCGCCATAAACCGCGACGTCAAGGATCCCTCTATCAGCTTCCCAGTCTTCATCGAATTTTTTCGTCCCATCTTTCGAGCTCTTCCTTACAACTAATTCACAAGCCGCCTGCAGATCAGCTTCGCTCCATCCGTAATCCTTCGTCCAGCCTTGAGGGACGAATCTTTCATAAATTCCAAAAATGTTAATGGCGTTAGACAATGTACCATGTCGATATTCATTTTCCACCTTACATCCACCTTACATCCACTTAATATAAATAAAAACGTACTTTCGTCTTTCCTGAAGTATAGCATGCAACCAGGAGATTAAGAGTAATTTGCAAGGATTTTTTATCATCGGTTGGCACTGCTGCAGCTGCTGAAGCGACCTTTTAACGTTACGTTTGATACCTTCGGGTGGCTCGTAAGCCAACTTCAGACACAGACCGGACAGTCCTGAATAAAATCCGTTACATTCTTCCGTGGTCAGCCAAATTCTCGTATTAGGATCCTTGTGCGTGGTGCAAGCGGGTGAACGTAAAATTACCTCGAGACGAGGCAGCCAATTCAAGGCAAGTTGAAGATTACTTAGCAGAATCCAGCTTCCCTGTCTTAATCGTATCCGTAAAAAGAAAAGAAAATTTTTTTTTCTATTCTATATTAATGAAAATTAATATAACGGGCAAGTGAAGGAGGTGTAGCCGTCGACTGGTAATTTAGTATCTTATGAAAAGAAAACATATATGTGCGCGCGCGCGCGCGCGCGTTTGTGTACATGTATTTAAAAATAAACTCTTATAGGTATAATTTTTACGAAAAATAGTCAAATTTCTTAGAGCCATACGAATAACTAATATAAAGACAGAACAGATCAATATACTCTTATGAATGAGAAGCAACACATTTTTTTTACCCACACATACAGAGAGACACGTTAATTGGCTCTGTGTTCTTTTCGATAAAATATGTACGCAATTTTCCAGTTTCATTTTCTGTCTTTTCGTCTTACTTGCACGCTACTTCTAAAGCAGATTCGGCTTGAGCCACGTGACCTTGACCTAAGGCGATTTCCGTAAAACCAGAGGCAGCCAGGACTTTGTTGGCTACTAAATTATTGAGCTCCGGTGCTGGATCTGCGCCTGGTGACAGAAGCAGCAGTACGGGTCGTCTTTCGTTTTCTTCCGCTATTTGTTTCAATGTCCAGGAAGGTGGCGTGAGGTTTCGAACTCCTGAATTGTGCGAGTTTTTTGTTTTGTTCGTGTATTTTTTTATTTTTATTTATTTATTATTTATTATTATTATTATTTTTATTTTAAATATATTTGGTAATTAATGATTAATTGTGCTCTGAGATGTAATTTAAGAGGAGTAGATAGGTAGGTGATAGTGATTAATACCGAGTTGCTGGGACGTCCATTTGGTGAGGGCCGTGTGAAGATACTCGGGATGAAGAGCTTGGATGATTAGAATCTTTTCGAATTGACTGATACGGTCGTCCGAGTAAATGCTGGCAATATTATTCATCCAGCTGGGCTTGATGTTTTCCGCCATCTGTGTTCAAGACAATCGTTCGATAATACAATTGTTCGAATATAATCGAGGATTTTTAGGGCAAAGGTAAAAGATGACCGACCGCGGGCAATATGCCAATTAAAGCACGAACGGCCAGTTTTTGCTCCGATGGGATGTAATTAGGAATATCAATGTCGATGCCAGAGCTACCGATGTACGCACTTTCTCCGTGTAACAAAAGATTTCGCTGTTCTTCGGGAACGGAGGTCAATAACATAGCCAAGTGTAATGCTAAAGGGAGACGATGTTTTCTGTAGACAGCCTTTGTGCAATGATGGAGTGTCATGGTTATTACACTGAAAATCATATTAGGCTTTCAACATTATTGCTATTAAGGCATTATTTAAATTTAATGTTCTGTACCCTTTCCTCACCACCACCACCACCACCACCACCACCACCACCCCCCACCCCGTAATAAATGAGTTCGGGGCACTTTTTATAATGCAATTATCAGACGATTGTAGATAAATTCTGATTTAGTTAGTTAACGCTCATTTAATATTCTCGCAATATTCTCGCAATATTTTTGCAATATTTTCATTATGAAAATTTCAGCTCGTTTCGCCCTTGAGTTTAAGAGAAAAATTTTTTTTTTTTTTTTGTTCTTTTATAAAGCATAGATAGAGAGTCGTTTTAAATAAGCGATATATCAGTATTTCCGGTGCGTAGAACAATAGGACGAGGGGACGATGTAAAAATAAATAAAATTGTAAGTATGTAAGAGCGCAAATGTTTGTACTCGTTAAACGTCATATAATGCCTGATAAAGTCAATATTATAAATTATCGTACTTACGATCGTTCGAGCAACTTTTCCCTCTCATCCTTGTTGGATCTGGTCAGCTCTGCTCTACCGCGTTCGACATCCAAAAATATATCCGTTATAATCTCGGCAGTGAATACGTACAGAGAGCTGAGAGTCGCGAAGGATCTAATGAATTTATATATAATCGCTGTAAACTTGGCGAGTCTTTCGTGTTCGTTGCTCCTTTTCAGGACGTCCTCGAGGTCACGGTGACTCTCATCCAGGGCACGCTCGATCTCTCTCGCCTTCGACTGCGTCACCTCGAGCGTCGCTAAAAGACCGCCACCATGCTGATTCTGCGACTCCTGTAAGATATTCTGACCACGAGCCGCACCCAATTGCACTAACAGCTCCAGTCTCGCAGCCTCTATTTCTCCCGACAGTTGCTCCTCCCTCTCCAAAGCCTTCCTTCTTCGATGCTCCACTTCCGGTGTCTCTTGCAAAATAGCCTGTTAACCAACGGGCCTATTGGCTAATGTTGTGGCTGAGGTAATTTTGGTGGGAAATAGAGAAATAGAATCGGGGACCGACTACTAAAACCACCGATCGCACAGATTAATCTCTAATGCACCTAGGTAGACGTACCTTTTCAACTAATCGTTCAGCCAGGCTCCTACTACCGGACCCAAGCGCGATCTTCATAAGGACGGCATCGGCCTCGCTCGGCAGGCTCTCGAGTAGCTCCTCTTGCCTCGTGGCCAAGAACAGCTGGAACGACTGCTGCGCTGGTAGGCTCCGGTCGCCGATTCTCAAGGGACGTCTCCTGAGCAGCGGCAGCAGGACCGAGGGCAGCTCGACGATCTCCTCGATGAGCAGTGGCTTGCCGAATCTCACCGCAAGTTCGACGATCGTGAGGAAGCGTGGTTCACCGGGCCGAGCGACCTCCAGTCGCGATTCGCCGATGTGCGCTCGAAGCCAGGTGACTGCCACACCCGAGGGATCCACGAACAGGGGCACGAGATTCGACCGCAGTGATCGAGCCGCCCCGATTAGACTGTCGGTGTCGACGGGGAGGCCCTGGGCCCGCCACTGCAGCCTCTCCCGCTCACTTATCAACGAGTCGATCGCCCGTTTGCGCCTCTCGTCCTCCTTCCTCACTGGCTGGTGCTTTGGGCGAGAATGAAGTGCATCGAAGAACTCGTGAGTACGAGGGTGTCGGGTGACGGGTGACGGGTAACGGATAACGATTTTAGATTGCTATTAACGGTAGCGCGAGGAATTGCGACGGGGACCTTGGAGCAAAGACCATACGGCCGAGGCCGAGCCGACATGTAAATTATAAGAAAACGGATCGGCGAGTCTTTGAATTGCCAGGCCAATGGGTGCAGAGGGATGGTAAGTGGAGGACTCGACGGGACGATAGGAAAATACGAAACCTGATAAATGAGGAGAGCAGCGGCGTCCGCAGCCTCCATTCCAATCCGCATTTTTCGTTCGGTGAGCAGTTGGAATTGCATCAGCCAGTCATTGTGCTCGGCGTCGAGTTTGCCGAGCAAAGCTCGAGCGGTTGACAAACTCGACTCGGTAGCTTCGGTGCGCAGCTGCAGCTCAGCGGCGCCTCTCGAATGAGCCGCGAGCTCCTCCTGCAGCTGGGCCACTTTGTTCTCAACCGTGTTGAGGCCAGTTTCGAGCTTGCAAATCTGCGTCTCCGCAGCCAACAGTCGACTGAACGACAAACATCGCCCAATTAGCCATTAAATGAAAAATCTTTACATCATTATTATTATCATTATTATTATTATTATTATTATTATTATTATTATTATTATTATTATTATTATTATTATTATTATTAATAATGTTACTATTATAGTTGGAAATGTATATTTATTATTCGTTGAAATTGAATGTGTGTGTGTGTGTGTGTGTGTGTGTGTGTGTGTCTGAGAAAAATAGTGCGCGAGCCTCGGGGAATGTGTGGTAGTTGGGCGATTCCTGTGAACAGGTTGGCTATAAATAAGTCAGCTGTGCATTTGAGAGGCGAGACAATATAATATGAGCGAGGTAACATTGGTCCTTCGTCCAGGCTCGACGACCTAGTGTCGGTCGCATTAACGGCGAGTGGTAGTACTTACTCGGCGAGGAGACGTTGCTCCCGCTCCAGTGGCGCGACCTGCTGGACGATTTGACCGTACTGGAGATTGGCGAGGACCCAGGCAGCGAGGGGTGCGGCAGCGACCGAGGCTCGCTTGGCAGTTCGCTCTTCGAAGCTCTCGGGTTTCTCGCTGACGAGTTTGGCCACGGCATCGAGGCTCGCCGGGGTGCTTCGCCGGGCGTCCCAGTTTCTGATCTCCTCCTTAACGCCGCGTTTCGCTAGGAACGTCTTCATGCTGTTCCAGGATGTGTCGCGTATTCCCATGAGCCGTAGCACGCCCTCGAGGACGTCGCGCACCGGTGCCGGGGGCGCGCGCAGCGAGCGCACCTCCGAGAGGGCCTCGGCACTTATGCCCGCGACCGCTTGAGCCGCTTGTTCTACCAGAGGCTCGACCTTGCCAAGCTCACCCTCGATATCCAACTGTCAATTCAATTCAACGTTCTCTTCGATCATTCCTACGGAACCGCGTCAGGGTGCCTCGAGGTAGCGGCTCCCAGTGGGGAACCTCGCAAGCTCGAGTATCGTTAGTTTAGCAATGACTTGCCACGAATACGGACAAGGAGCTTTCCCTTCCCAAGATAAATTAGCTTTTCGGCAAATCTCTTTTCCCAACAACGCGCCGATTATCGCGGATGTGACGATTGATTTATTATCATCGTCACCTCCTTGCAATTAATTTATTATTCGAATGACTTGAATACTCGAGATTAATCTAATGATTCGATTATGCAGCATATATATATATATATATATATATATATATATATATATATATATATATATATATATATATATATATATATATATATATATATATATTATATGTCAAAGGAGGTGTACGAGGCAAAATAATTAATTAACGAAATCTCGACTCAATCCTACAAGCCCAATGACTTTCAACGTAACGATATATTTTTATAAAAAAAAGTCCCCAAGCCCTTACGTAATTTATCCATTTATTATTTTATCAATTTTGGCAACCAGCTAATTTTAGCAATATAATGTCGATGAAAAGTACCTTTCGACGAGCAAGTTCGGCACTTTCGCGCTCGGTCTCGTCCTTCAATGTCGTCATTTCACCTCGTTGTCCCGTGGCGCCCCGCATCGTTGCCGTTATTTGCTCGAGCGTGGCATTAGCTCTACCCTTTTCCACCTGCATCAAGGACAAAGATGCATGACAAGAAGACTATGTATTTGTTAAGGGGGTTTAAAAGGGGCTCAATGGGCTCAACCGACCTCGAGCTCGTGTCGCTGCTTCGTCGCGTCTTCCTCCAATTTGGCTATCTGATCTCCAGCCTCTTTCAGTCGATCGATACCAGCCTGTAAGTTCTTCAGCTTCTCGAGAATATCTCGGAGGCAGGTTTCGCGCAGCTCTTTCCACTTGTGGAGCAGTGCCAGGAATCTCGCTGGTACCTGTTGCTGCTCGGGGGCAGTTAGGTGCGCTTGCACCACCTCGTTCGATCCCGAAAATTCTTCTTTAATGTCGCTCGACGAGTCCTTGTAAAGGCTAGCCAGCTCCGTCAGATGTTCCTCTATCAACCACCAATCACTGCACAAGCATTGTCCGGTCGTTTGTACGCAATGGCGAGGAATATTCGTTTCCGACAGCCATTTGCTTTTCAGCTCGTAGGAATCGACGATTAGAATAACGCGCAGATACCTCCTCAGACCTATTAAGGTCGATCGATTAAGCTTTAAAATTTTCGAGACGATTTTCGTATATTTTCACGCCAAATATCCTCAATCAAATTTGATAATCGCAATTTGTAAAGATAAGAAAATTACTGATGAAACGATATGATTTATTACGATTACACAAAGCCTTATTGTATTTTTTATCAATATGTATGTAGAGAAAGCACTCACGATGATACAAATACTGATCCAAGCTCCCTGGGAATTCCTCTCTAGCTGCCGAGTCGGCAAGCGGTGCCACGAAACCGTCCAATTCCTCTGCCGTGTAGAGTCCTGGTAACTCGCCATTGGCTATTATTGCACAAAGTAAAATGGCCATGTCATCTTCGCGTAAGTGATACTCCTCGATAATTAATATAGTCAATTCGCCATCGATGCCTGCCGCTTGAACCGCTGCTTTTACGAACGCCTTCCCTCGACCTACGGCCAATCATTTATTTATTTTTTATCATCCGTTGAGACATTCGTCCTCTTTTCATCGAGGCGTCGCGATCTAAGAAGCCATTGTACGCATACCGGGGCCAGAATCGATAATTCGCAGGGACGAAATGACGGAAATGATTTTTGTCGCCCATCTTCGTCCAGCACCCGGACGACCGGTTAAAAGTAATCCCCTTCGCTGACAACCGAGGCCCCAACTAATGCCTAGTGAGTCGAGGACGTTTTTTGGGAGTAAAATATTAGAGGTTTAGATCGCGTTGTTGAATCGAAGAACTTTGTCATTTAACGACATAATAATGACGGAATAATTAATAATATACCAGCAGCTATTTCTAATAAATGTGGCGAAATGCTTGTCAACATTGTGTGTCCTTCTCGAATGCACCTTGTTACTGCATTTTCAATTTCAGCTTTCCAATGTGATTTGGCTAGATTTATTAAACCAGCACTAGATCCTTTCCAAACATAAACTTCGGCGTCAAAATTAATTCCCGTGGAGCTTCGAGAAAATATAATAGACTCGAGACGCTTTTGTTGCTTTATTAATAATCTGAAACGTTAACGATAAAAGCGTGTTTCCTCCTTATTCCAATGACAATTGCTTTAAGAAACATTTGATAAATGTACTTTGCTTTAAAATGACGTCGCGACGAATCGATCAAGTAATTTGTCATATTAGATTCATTCTCGGGCTTCGGATAATATTTTAACGAATCGATCCACACCATCAAATCACCCAATGTCCATTTAATAATGTCCTTATTGGTAGAGAGTTCGTTGAAGGCTTCGACGATTATCGAGGACATCTTAACAATCCAAGGTCTCACTATAATTTTATCGTCTCCCAGTGATTGTTCAAGGTGTAGTTCTACAATTGTGTCAATATCGTTCGGCTTAAGAGGCCTAAAATTTAAGAAACGTATAAAATTAATTGGAAAATATTATTGACATAATACGCAATTGTTATTATGTTAGTTGCCGTAAGTAATGCGTTGCGAATAATGAATCAAGTCTTGGATGCAAATCCGTGGAGGAGTCGCTGGTGCTTAAGATGACGACAGGTAGTTTAGCAAATTCCAGATCGTCTTCGTAAAATCCTCCTTCTTGTATCAATTGGCGAATGAGTTCCTGAATAATATAGCAATTTTTAATTATATGTGCATTAATAATTAGTCGCTGACCTCGAGATTGCCGCTTTATACCTGAAAATTTTTCGAAGCTATATGCAGATCTCTTATAACTAAAATCAAATTTGATCCATATTTTGGTTTATATGTTCTACCAACGGATAACGAATCTAATTTAACGCACGATCTTTTTAATCTGTCGATTAAATCTTTCGAGCCGTACAACGATGATGTTTTTATAACTGAAATTGCTTCCTTCGACTCCATTTTCATTAGAGTTATAATAGCCGATAATAAGGAATTTTTTCCACAGCCGTTTGGTCCTCGAAATAGAACCGCTTGTCCAGACGTGATCCAAGGCAAAGTTGCACTTATTCCCCTTTGCAGCGATCCTAATTTTTCGTATTAATTGTTTGTTAACGAAACAATAGCAATAAGAATAGCAACAAACATAGGAATTAATGTGACAATTCGTTATAACCTGATAAGTAAATGGAGGAGCCTTCGTCGGTTCTCATCGTTTTTGCATCAGTTATAAAAGGATCTAGTACGTCCTTTTCTTCGTTATATATAACATCGTAGGGATTATCGCAATCGGGACACCTGATGTAAATTACATTTATGATATTAATGCAATGGAAGCAATGTAAAGATCCATCATCTTACCAAATGCCAGTTAACTGATAAATCGAGCGCGCAATTTTATCTTGTAAAGTTGAGCTTTCGATTTGTCCGCATATGGAGAGCAACAATGCGTGAATACAACTTGTTTGCGTATGCGCATTTTGAAAGTGAACCATTGCAGCGCGCAATAATCCCGGTGCGGATTTTTGTCCTTTTTTGATGTTTAAAACTTGTTCGATCGCAGAATGAAGGTGATTCATAATAAAGTTGGTAGTGGATATAGAGGGAAGATCGCTCAAAGTCGCTGAGTTTAGAAGAATTGACGCTGACATTTCACCAAGATAAACAACGCCTAATCGAGAAACTGTGGCTGGACTGGCATTCGACAATTTATGTGACTCGAATAAGAAACTGAAATTTGCCATTGGAATAAGTAAAGATCATTAGCCACGCTATTGTTAAAAAGCTTTATTATTATTGCATTTTTTATATTAATTACCGTGTTTCGTTTCCCAATTTGATTGCGACTCCGTTGGAGAGAGTAAGAATGCGATTATCATCCAAAGCCGAGTTTAAAGCTTCTGCCCATTCTGGCTCAACATCGCCATTAAATATAATCCACAATGGCTTGCCATCGGAATTAGAAATAACGTTGGACAGTAATCCTTCCTTAAATTCTCTACAATAAAATGTAATGGTTTTTAATTCAGGTTGTAATATTTAAATATGATCGACGATGAAATTGACGTGCAAACGATGAATTGCAACGAGTAATGTATTTTGGTATTGATATTCGATAGATTTTACCTCGTTCGAGGATCGACGGTGCCAAGTAGTTTTGACTTTGAAATTGCTCCTGGATAAATTTGAAATTGTCTCACGGTTTCTCCAATCTTCGATAAGGAGTCGGCCAATGTTCTTATTATTAATGACTTGCCACATCCAGGTGGTCCAACAATTGCAACTCCGCTCCTGTTTTTCAATTGATCATTTAACTGAATACATCTACTAATTAAGCTCTCGTTTAAGTTTTGAGATTGGCATGTATCATTAAGAATAGATTGTAAATCTTCATTTCCTTTAATAATGGCTTTCGAAGGTAAATCAATGGCTGGAAATATGTCGTTTAATAATGACAAGAAGTTTGGCACATCTTTTCCAACCAATTTAGGCCTGGTGGCTATATGAATTCCCGCTAATAATCTAAGAAATAATATAAAACGCAAATAAAAATATAATCGATGTGTGAGAAAGAAAATTTAAACAAAACAAAACAAATAAAATAAAAAAAAAAAAATAAAACAATAATAAAACATAAATGTAGGAAACATTTATTAATTGATGAAATAAATGGAACTCGATCATTTTTTTTTTAATTTCATTACATCGATGTTCTGTAAGTTTCGTCTTATGCTAAAGCTTTGAAGATATATAAAAATTTTAAATCAGATCTTCACGTACGAGAATTATTTTCGTATTAGTGTTCGGTATTAGTGTAAAGCCTTAACTATATAAGAAAATCAGAAACTATTTTCCAAATAATTTCAACTACTTCTTACGCGTTTATCTTTTATTAAATAATTAAATAAAATAATTAAATTTTAGATTCAATGCAGATAAAATTGCATTTAAATCACACGTATTCTACATAATAAAGATAATAATATTACAACGGCTATTTATAATTTAGTCTGATAAGGTAATTATCATACTCTACTTTATTTTCATTATTGTAATAATTTCAATGTTCAAACACGCTCGATGTATATAAGGTAAACGTCTGATAATGAGTTGAAATGAAATAAAAGAGACAAAGTATAACCTTGAATTTTCAGTTACTTCGTCAAGCCCAACGGCCGATGGAATGGCATTTAGCACGGATCTTAGCGCTCGTAAGCCCCAGTCGTAGTGCGCTTGTTTAGATAACAATTTCTCTGCAGTGTCGAAAGTCTCGACTAATTGATTGGCTAATTTCCACGAGTTCATAAAACCAGCGCACTCCAACAGTGTCGTAACGATGTTGATTTTGTTAGGATTGGCCATTCCAATCGATCTAAATAATCTTGCTAATGAATCCGGTAATTTCCGTCGTCCCCCATAATCATCACCAGCAGGATTCATTGTTATGAATAGGCAACAGTGCGGGTCTACGCGTATCTCCGAGCCATCCAAATTTATTTTTCCAACTCCATCGCGAATTGCCTCTTGCAATGGCCTTATTAGCATGGACACGGCGCTCATGGTACTCTCTTCGAGGCGATTGAATTCGTCAAAGCATCCCCAAGCACCGGCTTGTGCCAAGCCAATTAATATCCGACGCATACTGCCAGAATCCATTCCTAATTAAGGTAATAATATTAGAAATGAAAAAGGACATTGTATAAATTGATCGTATAGCAAACCTTCGTCGCAATTGAACACGAGAACACGACGTCCTAATATGCCACCCAAAGCTTTTACGCTCTCGGTTTTGCCCGTACCAGCAGGACCTGTTGGGCTACCTCCGAGTCCTAATTTCATTGCTTGAGTCAGAGCGAGGTAGCATTTTTCCGTTAACGGGCTTCTCACAAGATTAACAGCAGCCCCCTGATACTCGAAACAGTAGGGGAATTCAGCTTTGGCACAGCGTACAGCAGCTCCACCGCCCTGTTTCGACACATTTTTTTTTTCTCCTCTCAAGGTTAATTCCTATGTATATTCTTATTGCTTTTATATAAGGTCGTTGTGCGTGCGTGCGCGCACGTGTGTGTGTGTGTGAATGGGGGGGGGGAGGGGAGTCGAGACCCTATTAATATAATACTTGATATATTACTTACATTTTTGTAAGTCCTTAATTGACGATTCCAATTCCACCAAAGTTTCTCCTTATCCGAGATTACGTTTAAGAGATTTTCAACAATGTGAATATGATGCACAGTTTCGAGCAAAAGGTTCTTCACCTTTAAAGACATCAATTCATCCCCCGGATCCTCCAAACCTTTATAACGTACCCTTTGCTTTTCAAGAAATTTGAGCAAATCTGTTAAGCCCCTGACGTTATCCTCAATAGCGATTTCGCACTTTTGCGTGAAGCGAATTCTTTCGCACAAAAGCAATATTTGCGTCGGATACGATGCAATATTTGGTATTTGCTCTAACAAGCAAGTATTCAAATTTTGCTGTAAGGCATTTCTCATACTTTCCTCTAAAGTCAGCAACCACTTTGGAAATGTCTCTGTAAGACTAATTTTGTCAATTAGCCGGAGCTTCTCACCTTGCGGCGACACGATGCTCGTTATATAACCATTGTCCTTTTCAATCGAGCCAACTCCTTGATACAATTTCGCTAAATGGACATCCAAACCCTTCCCTTTACCAGACACTAATTCAAGAAGGTCGTCATCGCTTAAGAAGTAGAGCCTCGGATAGGCCGATCTCTTTTCCTACAATAGCCAAAGACATTTTAATGAAACATCAGATTGAAATCCAATTTATCGCATTGTTAATCAAATAAATATTCCAACTTCTAAAAAGTCGTCCAAGCTCCTCTGACATCTGTCCATCAAGTCTTTAAGGCCGACGAGAGCATGAAACGGCAGCTTTTTAATGGACGGTATTTTGGGATCCCTCGATATTTCCCCGATAAAGTATCTGCAAATGCTCAAAACATAAGTTCAAAACATAACCTGAAAAATGGCCAAGCTCCGAAAAAGCTTCAACCATGTCGTTTGATCCAATCGATACGGAACCTGAATTCTTTATCAGCTCGCGCCCATCTGCCGGAATCGCTGGGTGCAGCGCCGCCACCGTACACTGGCTCTAAATAAATCCATTTTCGTTGAATTGTATTGAGCAGCTTGACGCGCTCTTCCAGTTCGTGCAGCGCGGCTTCGCATCGAGCTGCTCTCGAGGCAAATCTTTCATACCCCGTTGCTCCCCTCGCCCCCTCCAGTATCAGCTTCAACTCCCCTTTTACGTAACGACCCATCATCATTCATTATTACCAATTACTGAAATTCACTTAAGAACAAAGTATATATATATATATATGTCGTGACAAGCACTTACCGGCTCGCGCCAACAGTGTACTATAATCGCTAACTATATAAATCCCCTCATTTTTACTGTCCTTAGACTCTTGAAGTGGCAGTGACGTATAACTCTCCCAGGCCTCGAGTTCTCCAAGCGCTTGGCGTATTCCACTCTCGGCTGCGGCACGTTTCGTTACGTCCTACAAATACCACACATAGACCTTGAATTACATTTAATTACAATCGTATGGATAATAATCGCCGATTCTGTACTTTATATTTAAATTTTAAACAAATTCACGTTGCGAACCTTGATTCGTTCGGCATTAGCTTGGATTAGCTGCGATCGTTGCAGCAAGTGGCCCAAAGTTATGCCGTTCGAGTGCTTCACTCCCTCGAGCTCCAATATGTCCTTCAATTCGCTCCAGTGCTCGTCCGCGAGCTCTTCCCCCTTCAACAGCTGCACCCATTCGACCGACTCTCTCAATTCCAAGATCCGTCGCTCGATATAAGAGTGGGCGAGATGCTTGGAAGTGTCGTGCTCCTGCAGCGACTCTTCGCGTTGATTTTTGGAATGCAGCTGTATTTGGCCCTGCCACGAGTCGAGCCAGTCGTGAAACTTTGCCAATCTACGTCTAGCGACCGTCCACTCCTCCTCCTCCTGTCTCCTCAACTCATCCATAAATTCACTTTGAAATTTGCAGTTGAGTTCCTCGGCTTCGAGCTCGGCCTCCATCCGCGCTACCATCTTATCATCGCTTGCGAATATTTCATCAACGGGCAAATTCAGTCGTTTGCAATCGCTCACGAGCATGTCCCTTTGCTCGGACAAATTCGTCCATCTTTCGCGCATCGTTTCTATCCAATCGTTGCCAAGTACCTCCGGTCTCGCCATCCACTTTGCATTCCAGCGCTCTTGCTCGTCGTGAACGGCCAGCACTTGATGTCGCAAATTCAACTTCGCCTCCTCTAACTGATGAACCATTACGCCCTGATAATTCCTCATACGTTCTTTTAAGCTCTCGCAAGCAATATGCGCATTATCCAAGCCTGTGAGCGTTTAAGATTTACAAATAACGCACGCTAATCTCAGCTCAATGCCAATCATCCTAAGCTTATCCTACTTCGTTCTTATGGCTAAACGTTCAATTACCTTCTAATTTTTCCCTCGTCCAGGCGGCCAATATCCTACCCAATCCCGAAACATCCTCCAATTCTTGAGCAATATCATTGTATTGCTTTTGAATGTTCGAATAAGCCTCGTATACTTCTCCAATTTCTTCGATAGTGCGCGCCCGTTGCGATAATTTTTTTAACGCCGATGACAAAAACTCCACGATTGCGATTAAACGCGAGGATGCTTCGGCCCGCAGATCCAGCGCCAATCGTTCCCAGCACCTACACGCGATATTAACAATTTATCTACACTCTCTCAAATTTGGCCTTAAATGCTAATGTTCTAGATCGACTTTGTGTGCTCGGATGATTTACCTGCGAGATAGAGATTCCAAGTCGTTTCTTATTGTTCCAGTATCAACGGTAATGCATAATATCTTTACTTCGTTTGCTCTCAATTTACTAACCTAAATAAAGTAACGACAAAAAATAATAAAAAATTATGACACATATGATCATTTCGCAGTCCTTGTAGCATTATTTACAAGTTTTACAAATATCTGCTAAACAGCAATGACGCGCTTTGGCGCTTTAATAATTACAATCAAACACATATCGACACTCTTACGAGTGTCATATTATACGAGTACACCTATTGACCTATTAATGACAAAATAATGACAAAACAATAATGAAGCAGATATAACCATTTTCGTGCAAAAGTATAGATTATTATTATTACCTCTTGGGCCCACTGTTTGGAATCTTTAAATGCTTTTTCCCAGTCTTGCCATTGCTTGCCCCTCAATCTAAAATTAAATTTTACAAATGCCAAATCCGAATTTTTATCACTTTCGAAACTAAAAGACGAATGAAGGAAAGAAAAAAATTAACAATATAAAATGTATTAAAAATTCCATCATCGAGCTTACGTTTGGCCGACATCGACATTCGCGGGAGCAACAAGTGACAGCCACTTTATTCGGAAACTTTCGAGCGCGCTAAGCAAAATTTCCGCCTCCTTATAAACTCCCCCGAACAAATAAATGCTTTGCGGTATGAGAGTTTGAAAGTGGCCATCGGCCTGATCGCCAACTCCACGGAAATTCACTGGGATCGCGAGGAAGCGACGTATGCCTGAATAAAGTTTCGTTCTAATGTCTTCGAGCGAAGGCTTCCATTGCAGCGATTTGTCGCGAAAAGTCAATTCAACTCGAATTTCCGATAATTTCTTGATCAATGATGGCAAAGCCGCCCTATAATAATATTAGCTATGAAATTTTCGTATCTTTCCTCGTCCATCGCACGGAAGTTATCATTACTTTATACAATATTACCTGTAAGCTATTCCCAAAGCTTTCAATAGCTGTCGATCCCAATGGAGCTTCCACGCCTTCGTATTACCATAATTATCCTCGACCAAGCTGACAATATCCCTCATGCTCCTTAAAGTGTCTTTCCATACTTTTTGATTTGTCACCATATTCACGCTCTCACCCTTTAGCAAATTTGAAACTAAATCTCGTAAAGTTGTGTGCTTCGAGGCGAGTTCGGCATTCTGATGTGCAAATCTCTTTACCTAAGTTTAAATTAGATAAGAAAAGCGATATAAGACAGTTTCTTCATTCAAGTAAATCGTATTAGACTTTGAGAACGCGCTCGAAACGCATTTTAGCCACCGATTTAATGCCAATAGCCAGCATTTTTTTCTTTTCTTTTTTTATTTACAATGCGAATTAGTCAAACGGGGTAGCTTTACCAATTCTTGGAGTTTGCTGGTGAAAGCATCGACGGCTCGGGGATCCGACCAGACGACGCCCGATTGCTCGCGAACGGCTCCGGCCAGTTCGAGGGCCGCGGCAAGCATCAGCGGACGTTGCGACGGTATCATCCGGTCGCCAATGGTGTTGTGAAAGTTGGCTACTTGCTGTAGTGCTCGCGCCCGTCTCGTCAACATCGAGGCCCGCTCCACCAGGTCCTTTATCTCACGCGGAAGCTCCACGCCCTGGCCGGCGAGTCCGCGACCCTCCCGTATGAGCGTCGTTAGCCGCGGGTCGAAGTTTACGCGCATCATCTTTGCGCCGGTGAGCTCGACCACTGCGCTCTTTTGGCTCAGTGTCAGCTCTTTCCTCGCCACCGACTTCTGCGTCTCCGTCACCTAATTACGATAACACCTGGCTCCTTACAAAACATATGGCAAGATCCGCCTCTATTCCATTCAAATCCAACTCTTTCGACAGTCTCTGACAGTCTGTTGTCGTCATTGTTGCCGCCATTGTCATCGTCATTATTATTATTATTTATTATTTATTATTTATTATTTATTATTTATTATTTATTATTTATTATTTATTATTTATTATTTATTATTTATTATTTATTATTTATTATTTATTATTTATTAATTATT
>NW_011948439.1:922849-930080 GCF_000503995.2 Ceratosolen solmsi marchali
TTATTATTATTATTATTATTATTATTTAGCACACATAATCGATACACCATCTCCGTTCTTTTCATATATTTTCTATATTGGCCTTAGTATTAAACGGTCTTTCAAAATTATATCCCACTCCCCTCTAAGTACACCTAGTCACTCACGGACAGTGTGACTAACATAATAAATAATAATAAATTCATAGAATTATTACAATTCCATTTACTTAACTGTCTAGCCAATTCGCGCTCAAGCATTATTAAAAACGATCTTCTCGTTTTTCCATTGCAACAGTTGGTATTAATAAGTTTTTAAATGCATTCGTAGTGGTAATATTAGCCTAGAATGGTAATTAGCCTAGAATGGTATTAATTACCCATGTTTCAACGAGTTCTTGTCTATGCTTTTCAACATCGCAAATACAACTCGTAAGTCTTCTCGAAATATCCTCGTACCCTGGAAGATCGTCGAGTAATTGTTGTCCAAGCTTTTGCAAGCTTTTGAGACGAAGTTCCGACACCTTGGCAGTTTGAACGGCTTGTAAAATTTCAGGCGTATCCAATAGTTCCTTCGTGTCGCACTCATTTTGAGCTGCATCTTTAATTAGGAAAGATTAAATTCATTTTTTATTATTGCAAAATCAAAGACAAATAAAGAAACGCACACGCAAAAAATTGTACAGAAGCGTGTAATTTTTAGCAAAGCTATTCATTTGAAATTGATTATGAATTTGAATAAAACGAGGAGTAAAGACTACTGATTAATACTCAACCGATAAGATCGGAATAGGCGGACAATAGAGATTGTCGCTCGGCTCGAAGAAGATTCTTTATCATCTCTCTCCTCACGAGATCGCTATATCGACGAAACTCGGTCTCTACGGCAAGTAATGTCTTTGCTCCAGTGATACGAGTCTTCAGCTTCGTAGCGACGCGTTCCTCGATAGGTGCGAGGCTGCTCTGCACCTTATCTTTTAATCGACTCCACTTTACGTCGTTTTCCTCCCCGAGCAATTCTACAAAACAGACGATACTATCAAATTTAAATTAATATTCCATTGCCACGTATAAGACTTCTGAATCTTATCTCACCGTCGACATTATCGAATATTTTGAATAATGCATCGATCTCGAGATGCGTCCTCTCACTTTGAGTCAACAGCTTCGTCAATTGACGATTTTGCCCGCGAATTTCAGCTATTTCTCTACAAGCAAATTTTCATCAACGACATCCTTTAATCGACCTAAATAATTAAACATTACATAAGGCTTTAGTAATTTACTTTAATCTGATTCCAAAATTTGTGCATTTTTCCGGTCTGTATGGCTTTCCCCTCCACGGATGGTCGATTATATGAGGCCAAAATAAGTCCGTCATACGTACGGACATGGCAACCCATTTTTCACAAACAATAGCTCCAAGAGCCACAGCCTCGTCTTTTACTCGTCCATCCGATTGAATCTAACAGGGATATTAAATATTAGTAAGAAAATCCTTGTGCCTTTCTTCATACGATTGATGACGTTGCTTCGTGCAATTTACCCATCCTACACACGTACTTTACTCAATAACGATTGAACGAGCTGTGCAACTTCGTCTCCGATAATTTCCAGCAACGACTGCATGCGCAATTCGGTATAAACAGGCCCCTTAAGTCTCCATAGCTCATCCAAATATCCAGAGACCGCGTCGAACGTTTCCTCCACCAATGTCAAGCCCTCCCTAATTTTTTCTCACAAATTCACGATCATTAATTGTATAATTTATATAGTTACGAGCGACGATATTAAGCTCAATATGACCAATAGTATTTTCAATAGTATTTTTTTTTTCCTATATATATATATATATATATATATATATATATATATATATATATTTGCACGGATACATCTATATTCCGGATAAATGCGTGATAATCCAAGTTATTCAAAATTATAATTAATTTTTGGATTTATAATGCCTGATATATTAGCAATGACGTAGATCGGCAGTTGCAGTTATAGCTACACGTAAGATATAATACAAACCGAAAAATCAATATTCACACGATTAATAAATACACAATGCATTATAAAAATGCAGCAAGAGTTAAAAAAAAAAGGAAAAAAAGAAAAAATTAATCGAATAAGAAAGTTAAAAATTGCTCGATAATTTACTTCAATTAAGACTACAAGTACTGAAATATTTGAATTAGCCAAGCAAATTGCTAAAAATATATAAAAAATGAAATGACGTTTAAATCACTGTAAGTAAAATTTATGATAGCGGGGGTAAAGCTAGAAAGTCATGAAAGTAGAGCTGCTGAATTCCAGTGTTTCGCAATAATAAATTCAATAAAGTCCAGAGTGGAGTGAATTTTACTACACGTTGCTTCGCTAAATATGGTTTAATGGCCAGCTTAAAGGAGGGAAGGGTAGGGGGAGAAGGGATGCGCACCTCGTCACAGCCGCGCTCTCCATGTCACGACGAATGCTCGTGAGGTAAAAGACCGCCTGCTCGTAAAGTCTGCTCTCCGCGGGCGTCCTCGCGCCCCGGGCCTTTTCCCGCATGAATGTCTCCTCCTCGACGAGGGAGGATATAGCCTTGGGCCCGAGGAGCTCGATCTCGAGCTTCTTCAGGAAGAGCGAGTCGACGCCGGCCGTCCTCAGGGCTGGAGTCCATACCTGCCGAAGTTCCTCGGCGAGTGCCGTAGCGCTGTTTTTACTCACGGACGTCATCTGCACGACGTCATGGAAGTTCGTCTCCGTCACCAGCGAGTCCGAGATCTGCGCGTGCACGTTAACGATTTAGCGGCCCCCTTGCTTTTACTCTCCCTTTTATGGGGCATTAGAGTGACCGCGGTTGGTCTTCCGTGCCCCTCCTCGGACGTGAAAATTTTAAATTAGAACGCGCTCCGTCGAATTTCCTGTTTTCTTAAGGATGTCGAGGGCATTGGGCTTTCAAAGGAAAGTCATGTGCTCAAGCTCTCGCGGCCTTACAAAAAAAGATTTTCAGTTGGTTCGCCCTATTTAACTCGATCGCACTTAAAATATTGTTTTAAACAGAGTAATCCAGTAATGCTTTCTTTCGATTGTTCTTTTATAGAAATTAATTTATATTCGTATCGCACGTTGCTGTTTAAGAAAATAATGCCCATGCGTTTTATATAACCTAGAGGCATCTCAGCCACGGCTTATTAATTATTATTTATTATCTTTTTACTCAAATGTCTTCCACACGAAATAAATTATTTAGGCTACGATCTCAGGCATTAAATATCATTGTACAGTAGAATATTAGAATATTGTAGAGAGAGAGAGAGAGAGAGAGAGAGAGAGAGAGAGAGAGAGAGAGAAAACAAAAAACAAAACAGAAAAAATAACACTTCATACATAAAACAGTACGCCGACCGCTTTAAAAAAAATACAATTGAAACTTAACACTTATTAAAATTCTGTTGCAATTTAAGATTGAATTAACAAACGTTATAATAATGTTATATTATTACTGAACGTATGTGCATAAATTATAAGTAGGATTTCATTATAAATAAAGTAACGTACTTGCTTATTATTTTAATTATCTCTCAATAATACAAACACACTGATGGTCTAGGCTTATGTAGCTCAAGGTTACAAGAAAAAATCTCAATCGACAAATTCAAATTTATTTATGAATAGAAAAATCGCTACATTGACATGACAATTCGTCCGATACGATAATTTAAGAATTTAATCTAAGAATTTGTATAGATTTCTGACAAAAAAAAAAAAAAAAAAAAAAAATAATAATGAATTTAATAAGTATAAATAGACTTTATTTCAGTGAATACTTCTTGAGAGCTCTTGAATTCTCTATTTGTTTAAAAAAGTATAATCAGAGCTACTTAATCTATCTAGTCTAATGTAAAACATAAATGTGATGTAAGAAATGACGGATGCAGCGCCGCAATCAACACATCATGATGAATGGAACAAATTCCAAAATAAAAAAGTCTCTAACTAATTTCTAGTACCGCAATAATAATCAACAGTTATGTTTGAAACGATAACAAATATTGTATGTACGAGATAAATAAGGAAAGATTTTTGTAATGGATATTAATTTTAAATATTTAATAATACATAATAGAAGAATACAAATAGAGAAGAAAAAAAGTTGAAAAGAAATAAGTGAATAGTGGTTTTTATGTTAATAATTTATCGATATGTTTTAATTTAAATATTATCTGTAAAGTATCTCGATTAGCATCCAGATATACACACATACATACGTACAGATGGAAAAGCGCGCTTAATGCAATGTTATTTAATTTGTAATATACGGATAAAATAAAATGGTCATTCTCTCCTTATTTTATTACGTTACGTCTCATTTTATGCTCTGACCAATATTCAATGCAACTAGTCCTCGTCGAAGGCGCCAAATTTCTATCCAATCATTAATGCAAATTTATACGAATTCATATGCAATGGAAATGATAATATCTACGTCATATATTATGCGCTATTGGTTAAAGTAACATTAGGAATAGCGTGAATCTCCTTAATGATTATAAATAATACTAATTGCTATCAGCGTTAGAATTAAGCGGACATAATCAAAGCAAATTTACGCAAGATCTCGTTCAAGGCAAAACTTTAAAATCACGTGACTTTTTTATGCTGAATATTTATTGTTAAAGTACATGAAAGTACTCGTGGAGTGAGTGTTTTTTTTTTTTTTTTCTTTTCTTTTTTTACCTTCGATAAGGCAAATGATTGAATAATTCTGAGCAGTTGGATGATCGATGTCAGTAGCTTGCCGATCGAGTACTCACCTTGAAAAATACCAAAGTATTGTTGCCGACGGATAGCTCGTTGGTTAAGCTGACGCGTGATTCCGAATTCGAAAATAAAAAAGCAGCGTAAAGCGTTCGACACTTTGCTCGATCCAGAAAGTTATCAAGCAGCGACACCTCATTGCTATCCAAATCCTCATCGTGAGGGACGCCAAAGAAATGGTGAGCCGTTGTAAGGATGAAGCTTCGCCTCCTATCAATAACGACCATTTTCACGAAATTAGCAGTGCCAGAGTCATTGAGAAGAGGAACCGTATGAGTAAATAATCATCTCACATTATGCACATCCGTGTACTCGACTCGATAAACTTGGGAGGAGCGAGCGAAATGACGCAACAACGATCGTCCAACAATGCCACGATTCGAGTACTCCCCGTGTATCCATGACGACACTCGAGTCGCCAACGACAAAACACTGTCCGGCGGGGGGTGTAAATGTGATGCGACTTTGAGCTTTGAGCTAACAATTGATTGCTGGTAACGTACCTGTATTGTTTTAGCTTTGTAAAGGCCGAATTCTCTCACAGTGGCCGTAATTACTGGGACCGTGTCCTCGTGCTGATGCATTTCGCCCATTTAACTTGACAATGCACTTTGTCAGTGCGTTTCTATTGTGATTAAATCGAAAAATCTCGCTCATTTAAGTGGGACGATGAGATTATAAGCCAAGAATATACTTTTCAATTCTATAAAAAATTTCAATGTAAGTTGTCAAGTTTAAATGCCAATTGGCAATTAGATAATCGAATATTGGACCGTTATGCTTACTACTCTGACAATTATTTCGCGCTTACTAAACGAACAAATCAACTCTACATTTTACGAACAATCTACAGTTTCAATTACAAGTACAATTAATTATTGTCATTTGAAAATGTTTGAAAATTCAGATAATTAAGGAGCTTGGATAATACATATCTCGATTACCTATTTCAATCTCATGGTATTAGAGTCTCAATGTGTACGTAACGAACAATGTACAACAAAAACTTTCGTTATTATAGATAATCGAGTGCGCTGGAATCTCAAGCTTTGCGGGATGTGAAAACTAAATTATTTCGTTGTTATTGTAAGTGTAATTATTAATAGATGGGGATCGGCCCCAAATATCAACTATTCCAGACAGTTTAAGGCATTTATAATAACAAATGTAAATTTAGACGAGGGGATGTTTCGTGAAAATTCGATACTTTTCCAAAGTTCAAAGAGAATTTGCTCTCACGAACGAATACGTCCATTATGAATGAAAATTTCTCTTTCTCAGCAATTAAACATATACATCTATCGTGGCTGCCATATGTTCTAGCATCGTGCTACGAATTATTTATTAATCGTGCGCTCCTGTGAATTCAATTGAATTGATTTCATCATGAATGCTTAGGATTATCATTACATTTATTAATCCGTCAACATTGTCTATCGATATGCCAATTGTTTCTTTTAAATTGCATTCCTTAACTGGTGATACGCGTATTAAAACATAAGTTGCCGCTGACAAAAGCCTATTTACTAAATCATCGATGTAAATATTGGATAAAAGCGGTAGTGGTTGGATGATATCTCGCTTATGTTGTCGACCATGAATAAATATGATGAAAAATTTCATTGCAATTGCTTGTAGGTGCAGGCACGCGAAAGATTCGCACACACTGTCAATGAATAGCATAACATAACTAGTTGAATAACAATATATCAATGAGGTAGCTGCTCGGGGATTTATAATTAAGCGAGTATTTATTGATCGTCGGATTTATTGACTAGACTTATTTGGAGCATATTTGGAATCTTCAAACTAAACGATTAAATTTATCAAATCGATATTGTCGAGATAATAGTTATAATAGAGATAATCGATAAACGAGATTAGGCGGATTAACTAACTAAATGCCTGTGCATAGAGCCGCGCGTTTTTTTTTTCTTTTTTTTTTTTTTTTTGGTTCTTTTTTTGTTGTTTTTGCTTATTCGTTTTTTCTCATCATTATCATTCGTTATTCGGCATTTGCGTTCAATCTTCGCTTATCTTATCGAATGCTCGTAGGCAATTGTTAATTTTTGGCGTTAAACAGAAACGTGTCTTTAACAAAGGATAATCGCCAACGCGAGGGGTTATGTAGAAAAGAATTTGTGACGGCTTGTTAATGACATGTGTATTTTTTGGATTGCCCGAGTGTTGAGCGCCAAAGGCAAAATAAAGATAAAGCTTTGGAGTCCAAGATTGCAAATCGAAATAATGCGTTTAACAATGCGCGCGGACTTCCGCTTCACTCTGCCCAAGTCGTCTGCGTTTGAACAAGAATATTACGAGGCACTATTAGATACGCAACTCAATTTTCTCGCCAGCTATTGCCAGGAAAAGCCAAACAAAAGACAAACAAAATACACGCAGAGAGAGAGAGAGGGAGAGGGAGAGGGAGAGAGAGAGAGAGA
>NW_011948439.1:930092-969864 GCF_000503995.2 Ceratosolen solmsi marchali
TGAATGGGTGGGGGGGGGGGGAGTGAATTGTTTGAACGTAATAATTATATAAAAGCAAAGTGCTGCGCGAGAGGTCATTAAATTATTTCTTATCTGCGAAAATAAAAAGCGTCAAAAGTGAGTGGAGCGTAGCGCGCGATAAATCGCGAGAGTCACATCCACCAATTACGTGACTAATTTCGTATATTCGAGGGAGATAATAGGCCGCTCGAGATTCCATCGGCCTCCTCCAACACCGCGAGACTCGCTCCTTCGCCCGTCTCCTCGTGAGCCTTGATCCGAATAAGCCTTGATGCTGGGGCACGCAAATACCATGGACCGTTTATAAACTGCGCTTATCCAGCTTCATCAGAATCCACGAAGCCGACACCAGCCGCGGCTCCTCCGCTTAAAGAGCGAAAGGCAGGCCTGGGGATTTTCTCGGCTTTTCCGCGAGTGGTGGGAGAGTCAACGCCAAGGCCGCGCGCGCGCGTCCGACTCGCCGACAGTTGTCCCGCGAATTCCTACGCTCGACGTACGCCTTCTTCTCGCTTGACCAGCGCCTTGGCTTTCTGCGCCTCCTCCTTCCTCGACTATTTCTCCTCCTCATCCTCCCGTCCTCCGAGACAACGTCACATACACACGGTCCTAAATATCTCTCAACCCCCATACCCTCACACTCACACTCTCTGGATTCATCTCGATCCCTCGATCCTGTCAAGAGCGCCACTCTCAAACGCGCCCCTCTATACTTTATCATCGACCCTCAGTACGTAGGTATCTATGAGGGAGCCCTCATTTTCTTATTTTCTCTTTGTTTCCTCGTCGCTGCGTGCTCATGATCTATCGAAACGATACCATAATGTGCGTCGTAAAGATCCATCGTCGTAGTTCTAGTGATGATCGACGCGTCATCGGGACTCGTTAATCGCATGGCATTGAAGCGACGGCTTTGGCGCTGATTAGAATGTCGACTTTTTTCGACTTTAATGACACTCGTCGAAAAGAAATATGAGAACTCGCGTCGCGTTAACGGCCCCGGGACCGATTCGCCGATGAGACGACGAGGACGACGAGGGTATTTTGCGCGTCTCGACGACAGCCTCTACCGTTATTTATACGAGACATCAGCCAAGCACCTAAGCACCTAAGCATCTCGAGTTTGCATATTCATAATTGCCGCTCGGCAAATCTACGATCGGCAGCGTCTTTACGTAAGGCGAATCTTCGGATAAAGGATGCAACGTGCGACGGGAGTGACGTTAGCCCGAGCGGCATAGAATAGGAAGAGTCCGATTAATATTAACGCCGAGGCTCTCGCGTCAATGACAAATTGCGCGGCTATGGGCCGAAAGCGCGAAAAAGGGAATCCCGGGTCCCGCACGTGCAGCAATGCGCGGCTCTCGGGCGTCGCCAGAGGCATAGCGCCGAGGCGCGCGCTGAATCACCGCGATTACGTAACTCGCCGGTGACCGTAGAGAGGTGGGCGGGGGATATGGGAGGGAGGGGGGTGTGTGATTGGAGGGGGAGAGGACTCGGTCGGACTACGCGTTGATGCGCCGAGATAACCGCCGGCATTCGCTGCTGCAGGGTCCGAAGGAACATAGTTGGCAAGTCGCCGTCGTCCCATCCGGACCATGAAGCCCGAGCACGGGGTCGAGAAGCCGCAGCCCGGGGCCCTGGCCCATGCAGCCAGCGCCTTGGTGCACATTCTACTGCTCTTCCCGGTCCTCTATATCGTCGGCCTCGGCATCGAGAACTACAGCTTCTTCTCCTGGCATCCGATCTGCATGGCCCTTGGAGTGAGTGCTTTATTACCTGTCGCGTTGCGTGTGTTGTGTACGCGTGTGATACTTAGCGGCAGCTACGTCTTGCCGGCTAGATTTTTCATTTCTGCGTATTGCATGTACCGACGTTGTGCCGCGGCTCGTCGGGAAACACCTTGGATTATTTACGAGGTCGTTAACGACGAGCCCAAGCAACTTCGTTATCCATAAGCCTACAACCGGACGATATTGTAATCAAGGCTTTTTTGCTCGTTGCAATGGATCTTGAATATCAACTGACATTTAATTAGAAGAATGCTGATGAGTTGAGGAGAAATGGGAAGAAGGTGAGAAAGAGAAGAGAGGTTGGAAAGGAAGAAATATATCCTTCATTTTTTTGTCAAACTTTTCATCATCATCATCGATTTGTCGTGACGACGTCCAATCCATTATTTATTTTGACATTTGTAGGGCAATTCGTAGTGAGTTAACAGTTTCAATTGTCAAAACGTTTTGCCTTAAACATGTTAAACCTAAACACATTACATGAGCCTATATTGCAAATAGGAGAGATTCGGATAATCTTAATAAAATAATAAAAATGTGAAGATCATTTATTTATTGCATAGTCTAAATTTTAAATATAATAATAGATCCGACCCAATTGATATTGATTTCAAAGTAGTATTAATAGTCTCTCGGTCGCATTGACCATTCAACAATGCGACACCTCCGTCTTACATTCCATTAAATTCTCTTGAATTATGAATTTTGCAATTCCAATTTACATTATCGATATATTTAGAGGATACGTTAGAACTAAGCTTTAAGTTAAAATTCACACAAATACCAACGTCCCAAAGACCATTGATGAAAAATATAAATCCCTTGCGAAACGATCGCGAATCTTCCAAGATCGTGCGAAACGTATATTTGTAAATGAAATGGCCGATCGAATGTTTGAAATATTTATATATTAATCAAGGCATAGAAAATTCACGATTAAACATTGTTATGAAAAATCATTGTTTTCAAAACGTTAAATATTTTAACATTCCTGTCACATTTCTTCAAGAATGTCGTAATTCATACGGGAATTTATCATTTAATACATTTGTTTAACAAATTCCTCTTGATGAACGTGATGTGAAATAAATTTCGTTACCCCTATCTATTAATACATCAATGGTGATGCTCTCGTCATTCTTTTCAATAGAGAGAATGAATTTTGAAGAATTACGTGAAACGCGTGAAATGAAAAAAATCGTGAGTAAGGAGATGATTAAAATAATAGCGAATCTGTACGTTCGAAGACACAACGAGCTCGCATATATGCGACATTAAGAACAATTGTTGGAAATTGCCTTTAATGAAGTAAAAAATGAGGTCATTGAAACGTTAAAACTGACTCCGTTCGTTTTTAATAAATTTCCTACCTCGACTCAGCGAATTTAGCAACGCCTGCACTATAACAATTATTAGCTCTTTATTACTGCTTGTACCCCGGAGTTCTTGCTATGTGAGACTTATGGTTTCTGGGAATCGATGGATTGAAAAGAAGAAGAAAAAAAAAGGAAAAAGAAAAGAAAAGAAAAGCCCATAGCGTGACGTATTGATAATATGTAAGCCATCGTTTTTACAGATGTTTGTCCATATGCTTTATCGACATTATTTCAGCTTTACTTTTAGCTTGGATTACTCGTGCTCTATGCGGCTCCGATCATGCCCTTCTTTAAGGACAGCATAACAACAACAACAATATCCTACAATCTTTAATCCTAATTTAGACGTAAAATCGTTTTTATGATCGAGGAGAGCCGTCGTCGAGCGAAGAAACGCCAGACGAGTCGAAAGGAAAATTGCCAAAAACTAAGGAGAAAACGAAATGTTTCAGGCCGGCCTCCTGGCTATCGAAGCCGTTTTCTCCATCTCCGGCGAGGCCAACGTTTCGAAGAAACTCTCACGGCCGGGTCGCGTGACTCTCCACTGGATCCTGCATTTGGTGGGCATGTGCCTCTTGGTCGCCGGACTCGCGATCATCGTCGTAAACAAGGAGCGACACGGACATCCGCACTTTGGAACGAGCCACGGTCAACTCGGGCTCGCCACCATCGTCATCGTCTTCCTCATCGGGGCTTTCGGCATTCTCGCTAACAACGCTCGATGGTTCTACCCCCAAGTGCGGCCCGTCCTCATCAAAGTTACGCACGCGTTCGCCGGCATCGGCTTGACGGTCCTGCTGTTGGCCACTGTCATCAATGGGACGTACCGCGCCTGGTGGACCAACATCGGTGCCTCGGAGACCGGGCGCGGTCTCGTCTTTGCCTCCCTCGTCATCGCGGGCTTTGTCGTGCTGGTGAAGCCGATTATCGGGGCCATCTCCAGGAGTCGCGTTCTCGGCCAGCCGCCGCCCTCGGCACCGGTCGCTATGACCGACACCGTTCGATGAGAGTGCCGTGGCTCCGCTTCCTTTACCTCTCTCCCATCCCCCGACTCTCGCGCTAATTTCCTTGCCTTGCGAAATATTTTTTTACCTTTATGCGCGCCCAATCTCGACGAAGTCTCTTTCATAATGTCAGACGACGCAGGATTATCACTCCGACCGTGGGAGTCGGATACTCGCACTAATATCTCCTCGCTCGTAGGTCGTCGAGAAATTTTCATAGGGCGTCGTTACGGGTGGGTGCGCGGGCTCGATTGTGCGCGCATGTGGGTAAGCGAGCGAGCGAGCGAGAGAGGAAGGCAGAAACGAAAGGAAATGATAAAAATAAAGATGCGCAAGCACGCAAACGCTGCATCATCCTTCATGTGTTTCCAAAGATACGTATTAAGCAATGCTTTGTTCTTTTCTAACATTATTTGCCACATCGTTAATGCAATATGTTGTCGTAGAATAATCGGCGCGCAAGCTTGAATCGATATATCGATATATCATTTCATTATGCGGCTGTTGGGTGTGAGTATTGTCTTATTGTAAGAGTAATTAATATTAATGTGGTGAAATATCGAAACGGGGCAATGATGCGATAAATGTTTTTTTATTTTTGATAATTTAAATTTACATTCGCGATAGCTAGATCTTTGATCATAAGAATTAATTGCCAGTATATTTACTTTATAATATAAGCTTTTATTTTATTTTTTTTTTTTTTTTTAATGTATGTAGCCGAGTTTATTAATAATCGAATTAGCGGTATACTCTACATACGTATTTATAATTGTTAACGAAAGGTATCGGATAATGACTTTTCAAATGTCCATTAAACGAAGACGAATGATTAGCCAAACTTTAATTAAGAAATTAAATGCTGCAATACGTACTTTATCGTATTTCTCAATTTGTTTTCCTATTCATTTTAACACATCAATGATATACTAAATAATACTTACGATGAAGTCCGTAGTGTCGTAAAAGAACGTTATCGCCTACATTATATAATACCACAATGTATTCAATAATGCATGTCAGAGTATTATTGCCACTACATACTAAGTAAAAAAATAATTTTGTTTAATAAATAATGATGTGCGTGCACACTTACGCATCTATACACACATACATACATACATACATACTTATATATAAACTAAAAAGTACTGACAGTATCACTTAATTTGAATCATGCGTTTTAATTATTATTTTGAGTTAATGACATAACATAGATTAATTCATTATGTTTTTATATACATATTTGTATGAATATACTTATAATCGCATATATATATATATATATATATATATATATATGACTATACATACAAATATTTAGAAATTTATAAGGGATATTTATTGAATATATTACAGCTAGCAAATAAATGTGAGCTATTATTTTTGAAATAAAAGGATGATTAAAATATAAATGTTATTATTTATCATCAACCATATATCAACACTTTATTAATCTTACACGCATCATATACATGTACACAGAATATAATGTATATATTTTCTTTCATAATACAATATGTTTTTCATAATAATACGTTACAACTCTGTCAATATATTAAATTATATTAAATACATCTGTTTTATTTTCTTTTGTAATACAGTCAGCCGTTTTACAAGAATACTTTTCTTATCGCAACAAAATTATGTTTTTACCTTAATATTATGCAACAACGTGAATATATATATATATATATATATATATATATATATATATATATATATGTTTGTTTAATTCAATGAAAAAACATATATGGAACTGCATCTATTTTTATATGTAAAATGCTATGTGTACAATAAAATTTCTATTTAAATTAAATATTATATTTTCTTTTTTTATTCTATGGTCTTTTTTTAAATTAAAATTCTATATAAACATATTACTATTAAAAGCATTAATTTAATAACCTATGTAGTAGTCATTAATAGAAAAATAAATAAATAAATAAATAAATATATTCATACGAACACACATAAAAAAATTGACGTTATTGTCGTTGGATTAAATGAAGTACTTTAATTATAAGTGAACTGAATAATTATTCAATTAAATTAATGCTTCAAGTATATAATACTATACAATGTTTTGCTTACTAATATTGCTCTTTATCTGGTACATATAATTTATTTATATTGATCATTATAGTAGGGTAAGTGTTAATAATCAGTTTTTTCTTTCCATATAACTAAAATATTCTTAATGAATATACGTTATACTTTAGACTCGCCCTTATTCTATTAGTATATCTAATAAATAATAGATAAAATTATTTTAAAATGATTTTAAAATATTTTCAACTGCAACGTACGCACACACAATTAGAGCCTGTAAATGTAGGAAATCGAGATGTAATCACTGTAATATAGCAGCACACATTCATTATATATGTAATTGAAAACATGCACTTTTTATTGGAAAAGCTAATTTTTATTAAAAATAACTTTATTAATACTATTTTGTCGACATGATAAATATCTTTTTAACAAAAACTTTGTAAAATTTATTATTTTCAACAGTTCATATTTAACGAAAGAAAATCGAAAATATACATTTGATTTGAGTAGAATTTTGATAAATCTTATGCAAAATTTGAAAAATTTAACGAATAATATCTAATTCACTCTTTCAAACATAACAATTATTGCGAATAATATCAGTAGAACAAATATAAATTAAATTGGACAACATTATGTTTAATAACGGTTGCAACATCTATCAGTAAACTGAAATGTAAAACATAAAAACATATATGCAGACAGTAGAAATAATTTATTTTATATCGGTACAGACGACATTCAAAATTTCAAAGATGTTTAAAAATTATATTGTAGTAGCGCGATAACAAAAAAAAACCATATTGAAAATATCATATGCATGGTTTCACTAATAGACTATTAATAAATAAAGGTAAAATTTATTAAATTGAAATTTATAAATAACACCTACTTCATTTTTTAAAAATTAAAAGGGAATTCCGAATGATTCAATTTGAATAATTTCAATAAAAAATAATTTGTAAAATATGTTATTAACAGTTGTATTTAAACAAAAAAATTTGCGCTCTTTTAAGCTTCTATATTATATTTATATATATATATATATATATATATATATATATATATATATGTATGTATATTTAATAGTTTTTTATGCACATTTTATTCATTGAATATTGTTCGAAAGCATTGTTATAAATATTTCAAATAATGATTACTTATTTACCTTATTAATATTTTAAAGCAAGTTTACGTTAATCTGAATTTAATAAATGACGTAACATGATTGGCTACTCCTCAATTATATTTGATGTTTCTGTAATAAGTACATTGCAGATATTAAATTATGAGTAAAATATGCGAAAATATACTATATATATATAGTAATAATAATTGCATAGTTAAGCACTTCAAAGCTGATTACGAACGCTCTGACTCATTTATTATTTTTTTTTTTACAACTGTTAATTGTTAAATAATAAGTTGAAATAAATGATGAGCATAATAGAATAGGAAAAACTAATTTGCTAAACATTAGGAAATAGTTAAATTTTTTTATTTAACTAAAAATAAATAAAACATTTTAAAATATATACTCGATTATGCCATGAGTGTTGAAGTGGCAACGTGAGAAATATCATGTTATTACATATTCAAATAAAATGGAAAGAATAATAAATAAAATGTTAGTAGATAAACCAAAATAATACTCGATACGCTATTTATAAGTCTCAATATGATATCCAATTTCTTTTCACCTCTGTGTTTAGGTTACTACGTAAAAATATATTCCATTCCGTTAAATGTTTTGCTACATTCTTGCTCCGCTTCACTGCACATGAAAAATAAATAATTGTACTTCATACGTATGAGACAGATTCTATGAAGGTGTTGCAACCAAGATAAATTTGACTTACTCGAACCTACCGCTTAATCACCTACTTAATCAACTACTAGAACATCACTTTCTCATTTAATTTATTGTTGCGTGTATTAATCAGGAAATGTTCATGTGCTTACTTATATCAGAAGCGATATTTTTTTACCGACGAACACTTTTAATCAATAATTTACCGTACGTTACTTTTCAAAATTTTAAAACTGCAATTTTTATTTTACTCATTCGTCTGTTCACTTTCGCAATCATTTTTCACCCAAATCATTCATACAAAAATAATTTATCAGACTCATAAATATACATATATATATATATATATATATATATATACACGTACTTTCTATATTTTTTGGAGTAAAAGTTTAACTAAAATAAAGTGTAAATATTGCCAATTGAATTTATCGTAGATATTTGTTTGGTTTGATTAGGTAAAAAATTCGCATTGTCTGAAAATTTCTTCTATTTTAAATTACGTCTCGCTCCAAAGAATCTAGACAGTAATATTTCATTTATGAATTAAAACCTCTTGGGATCATCATTATTGTGCTGCGAAAACGATATTGGATCAGGCATTTTATCGTTAAACTTAAGATTACTTTCCGCAAACCTTTTTCTCTCTCTCTCTCTCTCTCTCTCTCTCTCTCTCTCGTACAGTATTTAGGATACATTACTTTGTACTGTCTGCTCTATATTTTGGTAGCTCCTTGTAAGCTCAGAACACTTATAGCCACGCCCTCGAAATTTGTTATTTTTATTCATTTAATTATGTCTTTTTTGCCTCCCTTTTTCTTGCCTTTGTTTTTAAAAAAATTCGCCCAAAAACAACAATATACAATCTGTCGACGCAGAGTAAGTCATTATATTATTATATCTTAATAAATGGTATATCTTAACAACTTACTAAAATTGAATGTTTATTCATATTCTCTCTCTCTCTCTCTCTCTCTCTCTCTCTCTCTCCCTTTGTTATTTTCAATATATTTTTTTCTTTATTTCCTTATACCCATAAACGTGAACGTCTAATTAACAACAAATGACGTACACATTAGTTTAGTTTGCTTTCTTTGTTCATTATGCGTATATATGTGACGTTTGCCTGAAATGCCAAATATCTTCTGAGTGGACTCCACAAAAAATTATTTATATACTTCTTAGCGTGTAACCACGTAATGTTTATTTATTCATATTTATTATTTGCCTTAAGCACCATATAAGTATAGTAAGTTGCATTTTATATACTTCCTACTATATTTCGCCTTATTTCGATACTTTTTTTATTTTAGTTTTTTTATTTTTTTTCTTTCATTCTTTCTTTCTTTCTTTCTTTTTTTTTGTTTTTTGTTTTGTTTTTTTTTGTTTTTTTTTTGTTTTAATATATATTAGCTATAGTAAGTAATATAATACTGCATCAGTATCTGCGCAGAACATATAATTCATTTTAATGTGCTAACTAGATCAGTCACTCGTCTTACACTTGTATTTAGATATTTGATCGGGAAACAATACTACTATGCTCTTACGCAAAAATATCTTTAGCCAAAATTATTATATTAGCGTATATATCTACATACATTTATTTGTGCAACAAATAAATTTTTATATATATGTGCATATCTTGCAAAGTAATAAAATTTCATATAACTTATGTTTCTTTCACCTTAACTTATCCAATTATTGCATCACATAGTTTTTTTTCTATTATTTTGTTTTCTTTTCGTATGAATAATAAGACCTACAATGCTTCTCACTGGGTTTTTTTTCTTCCTATCTTTCTCTCATCTCGATTTTCTTTTTCCTAATGTATGTGAAAAGCATCATGTCCTATGATAACTTTTCACGAATACATGTATATTCTAATTTGGTTTGCATCTACTTTATCAGAAATAAGTATTATCTTAATTAAACTTCGTACTCTATAAATAAAATAAAATAAAAATAAATAATAAAACATTTGGATTAAACAATTAAATAATCATTGTTAATTTTGACATTGTCAATTGGTTTTTATGCCATTGTTAATATATAGTACAAACATAATAGAACGAAAACTAAAAATTCGTATTGCAAATAAAATTATAAATGTTTGTTCATGGAAATTTTTGACTTTACGTTCTATTTAAATGACTATAATGTAAGTGTTTTGCACCGAAGATGTATAATAAAAAAAAATTGCTTAAATTATAATTTAACGTTATTATTAATCGATAAATTATACGCAAAAACTAAAAAATATATAGCATTGTTATGAAATTATAATTTCTCTTGTTTCTGAAATATTAATCATTTAAAAATAATAAGTATACAATATTACTTTGATTCACTTGAAATCGGTATAAAATTTAAAATAACTTTATATTTTTATCTGTTAAGCAAATGTTTGGACATGAATTCAACAATACTAATATATAACAATTGTACTCGTGTACTAATCATTAATATGTAAAACTAATTAATATATTTAATCATATATTGAATCATTAACTATAATGTTAAATATTTTCGTTATTTTAAACAAGGAATTTTCAGTACTTAATGCAAACTTATATTCTAATTATTATTTTATATGAAATAACTATAAGATAATTATCTATTTTCGTACGTAATTTAACAATTTTTAAAACAAGCTTCTAAAACCTTAATTAAAAAAACATATTTATAATAATCTTTTGATGTTTAATACAAACTATCGTTACAAACCATTGTTATCATTGAACGATAGAAATATTTTATCTTCAAAATATTCTTAATCGAATGAAAGAATTGATAATGTAATAATGATGGAATTATAAATATTGTATTACTTATTTCTGAAATGTATCAGTCGTCGAACTTTTATGAGTTGAGTTATTTACACTCGTGCTGAAATAATACATTTATCATCTTCTTTTGAGAATTATTGAGCAAAAATATTCTGTATTCGTATATTCCATTATATAAACTAATTTGATAGTGGAGCTCTTTCTATTATAAAATGTGAAACATGATCGCATTGATGTAGGTTTTGTTTTTTTGTCACACGTATTAATATTAATTCTCTTATAATGAGAATATTTCCTGATGTAACTTTCTTTCTCTAAAAATAAATATTTATCTCTTTGCAATTGATTATAAGAACTAAGAAAATAGATTTCAAATTATCTTAGGAACTCTTATCTATTACCTAAAGATTTTTTAATTTCTTAATGAGATCGGTATTATTAAAAAAAATTTATTAAATCACTACTTGTAAAATAGGAAAGGCAAATATTGACGGACAATCATTTACGCATTAAAGTTTTTCGCGATGCTATCCGAACAATTTATTATTATTTACCGAGGAATGAGGAAAAACATGAAGATAAATAATACTCGTATAGCATAAAATTTGATAGATGAGATGATTTATATAATTTGCACGAGTAAAATACTTATCCATCCTGGCCGATTATTCATCTCAAAATTACATTCAAAGAAACGGAAATGAAAATTAAGTACCCTACATAAATTTAATGCACATTATATTTTAAATTATAAAGATTATAATATGTGCGAACGAACTGTTTCGCGGTTCGTACATTGCATTTTCGAGAACATATATCTAAACATTTTGTGTACCTACATTATATATACACGAATATATACAAACGTACACACACGCATGAGTGCATAAATGCGCACGCATGCGCACACATTAACCCACATGCGCGCGCGCACGTATATATATATATATATATATACACATGTGTCTGCCGCGAGAGTGTGTTAGTGTGTGTGTGTGTGTGTGTGTGTGTGTGTGTGCGCGCGCGCGCGCGCACGCTCGCGCGTGTGTATGATATTTAGCTTACGTATAACTAACAGTAATTTAAAAATAGTATATTTAAAAAATAATATATTTTTAAAGGTTTGTTTTTAGAATTGACTATCAACATTGAATTGTCCAACTCTTTTTAATTCTTTCCATTACAATAATTCAATATAGTATTAGCAAACGTTGATAATTGTCACGGATTTGTTGTTATAATTACAGTATTTAACACCCTAGTTGTAATACCAATTGATTAAGCGAAAGAAAATAAAAGTTCTATTTGGTTATTAAAAATTATAGTAAAAAGCTTTAATGTTAAATTGATAAAGTTGAATAATTAATTGTATAACGAACAAAAAAAAAAAAATAAATAAATAAAAAAAAAAATAAAAAAAAAATGTAACACGTACAATTATTTTAAACAGAAGAATATTTAATTTTTTGTTTATCCAATAATGTTATAAATTCTTTTACGAATGTTCTAGAATCATTGGTTAGAATCTAGGATTATTTATCAAACCTTAAAGCTCTTATTTACAACTTTCAATTGGACAAAGTATTAAATGAAGTAACTTTCATAGTTATATAATGTTAAATATCCATATATTTTCTATTTTATTTTAAATAATTCTTATTACGGCCAACTTCAACGAGTAAAAGCAGTTGTAAAATTTTGAATAAATAAATCGAAGCCTTTCGCTATACTTTTGGGTAAGTAAGCACGGGCATCGATCCATTATTTAACTTGTGCTTGTACTTGATAAAGCTGGAAGCAACATCTTTATTACTTTCTGCATATACATAATACACATATAGTACTTTTTTTTTATTAAATTAAAAATATCCTTCGTAATTATCTATTTTTCTGGATAAAATGAAAAAAAAAAAAATAAGATTTTCCTAAATATCATTAATCAACGCTTTATAATTTTTACGAACCAACAAGGTTATTGTAAATTCACGAATGTGAAAGGCGCCGTACATAATAAATTTCTGAGGTACTGTATACACATGTTATACATATATATATATATATATATATATATATATATATACTACGGGAGTATCGTTTTCCATTCCATCTCGAGCTGTTCTTCTATTCGACTAGCTCTCAGGCAAGAGTGATTCCCTTTAAAAAGAAAACAATTTCCAGATGACATCTGCAACGGAAATATCGAGCGACTTACTTGCCCACTCGCTGGACACGTGCATTTCGGCAGCGAAATGACGAGGGGGAAAAAATACGACACCGAATGCACGCCGCCGAAACTGAAACGAAAAGCTTCGTATTTTAAGCGTAATCAAGCTATTCCACGAACGGTCGCGCATTCCAGGCGTCCCTCACGCGCGTCACAAGTTTTCCAAATATACGAACGAAAATAAAATCACAGCTAGCGTGCAAACTGGCGACGTCGGTGGGGGTGGGGAACCGAGGTAGGCAAACGTATACGGGCGCGCGGCAGACCACGCAGAGGCGCGCAAAAGAACGTCGCTGCATGCTTCGATTAAAAAATGGGGAACGTGAGAGTGGGTGGAGAGGAAGAGAAATAGGAAGGAAGACTCGCGGGCAGTCGCGCAGGCGCGCAAGGCCTCGGCAACCGACGAGCGGAAAGCGGAAAATTCAGATATTCAGAACTTGAAGGTGGAGTAGGCACAACTATCGGAGGGATAGTCGAGCTCGACGGTAGCCTCTCGTCAGACCTGCTGCGAGGTGATGAGGTCCGTCTTGCTCGAGTTCTTAAGTATCGAGGGCCCAGGCAGCTTCTGCGAGGCCGTAGCACCCTGGACCGTCATCGGCTGCCCATTCACCAGAACGATCGTGTCCCGCACTATCGCGTCGTAGCCGCACTGGGGCCCTGCGGATATCGTTTTAACTTCGCACATATTTTTATTATTCTATTACATTGAGCGGACAACGTGTGTGTACATGTGCGTATGTGTATAACACATATGTGCTATTATCTATCGTTAATCTCTTCCACAATTGCGCGCTTGCTCACTTTTCATTGTTGGAAAGTAGAAAAGCTCCGGCTGTCGATCTTTTGTTTCACGTATAATCCAGCTTTGCCGACATTCGTCGTTTTGAATTAATAGTCGATTCGACTCCAAGAGAATTTGTCGAGTCAGCCGTAATTGCGAAAACAATTAAGCATTGTTACATTGTGAAAATTACTATTTATCATATGGCTAATTGATATAATATTTTGTTTAAATTGGCTCTTCATGAGTCGAGTTCGAGCGACTTGTTTCTGATCAATCATCAATCAATTTCACATCAGTCAATTTCTGATCAATCATCAATCAATCACATTCTTCACTGTACAATAATACATATTTAAATAATATTGCATATGTCGTTGTTAATTAACGTTTTAACATTGACTTTCAAGCAATGATTTTCTCTTTTCCGATAAAAGCTTCTATTCTATCGTAATTATTATTTACTTTGCTCCATACTTTACTTTACAAGATATTTTCAAGAATGATTAAAGCATTACTTCTTCTTTTTTTTTTTTTTTTTTTTTTTTCAATACTGCCTAGTCGTTTAAATGTGAACATTTGTTCTTCAATTTCTTTAATGCATTTAAGATGTATTTTTAGATGCAAGTATTCAATTTTATATAAATTTGTAAACATATTTTCTATTTTTGTATTATATTTAAAAATCAGTATTATCAAATTTCAATGGAATTAATAAATTGAATTTTTTTTTATACTATTAATGTTTGTATTATTAAAGAATTGCAGATTAAATAGATCAAATGAGTTAAGTACATATTGAAAGATTGGACTTCAAAATATTAATTTTTTAATAATAATTTTAATAATAAAATAAAAGACTTTTCCGCTTTCATTGAAAAGACTACTTTATTAAATATTTAAACGTAATATACTTTTTTCCCCGATCAATTTGAATAATTGAATTGCCCTTTCTCATACACGATAAATATAAAAATTGAAGGTAAATTTCTTGTTCGTTATGATTTATTTTATATATGAATTCCGATTTATAAAAATAATTGGAGTGCTATCTATGAATTGACATTAATAAATTACTACATAAAAATTAAATAATAATGCATTTAAAAGTAACTCTAAGTTAGCTGCAAACGAGTACCTTCCACTAATCTTCTAACATACAATTTCAAAAGTTTAATTAAAAAATAGATTGTATAAATATATTGTACAGTATACCGTGTGATACAATTGTTACGTTTGAATAAATATTCTCATAAGTATTATTCTTACGTCACTTTCCTTATCCATTAGGATAGTTGAAGAAAGCGCAAATAAGAATTTCATTAATACAATGAATTGAAAATCACATTTGAATATAATTAAAATAGATTAAACTAAAGGAGATATAAATCTTTGATTGACGATAATAACAAAGACAGTGGGCTATTATTCTAATTTGATATAAATTTATATGAAAGATTATTTTAATTAAAAAATTCATTGACGCATCCATTTTTTTGAGAAATGTTAAATTTTTAAAGTTTGACTACATTATCAAAAACTTTTGTGGAAAATTTATTTATTTTTAAATACTTCAAAAAAAAAAAAAAAAAAAAAAAAAAAAAAAAATTAAAAAATTTGTATAATCGAATAAAGTATAATAAATAATAGAAGTAAGGAAATGAAATATTTTATCTTTATAATAAATACTCGTTATAATGCCAAAATATTATACTAATAAACGAATAATGTCACATTCTTTATTTTGATAGATTAAAAAGAATTTTAGGTTAAAATATAATAGACAAAACTTTTTCATATAATCAAAATTCGATTCCATAGATTTTACTGTATTATTAATTTTATCTCACATCAATGCGTATTTTAGATTTGAAATAATCTAGAAAAAAAAAAAAAAAAAAAAAAAAAAAAAATTAACCCATTTGTTATAACTAAGGAAAATATTTCACAGAGTGTTTGTAATTTGTTCTCCAAGCCTTAAATATCTATCTTTAATGTTGAATTTCAAAATCTTTCAAGCACTTATTTACACATTTCCACAATATGGAAGAGATCAAAATAAATATGATAAAATATGTAAATGTAAATAAATGTGTAGAGTACGGTATAGTAACTTGGATTACATTTAAAGCAGATTTACAATATTAAACATGCAATATACGTATTATTTCAATAACTTTACAACTATTTTAATGCATATTAATGTATAAAAGCCATTGGTTATAGATAGCCGGTTTGAAAAATATAGGTCAGTTTTGTATTAGGTTTGGGTAATATAATTAAGCTACGTTAAAAGTCGTATAGCCTATATTGAAAAAAGAAACTCTAACGATTTTATAGAAGTAATTGAATTAAAAAAAAGCTAGAGGGACGTAATTTATTTACAAGTGCACGTGATGGAGAAAAAGAAAAAGTTTCATTTTATAAATAAGCGATCTTTGCGATGAATATTTCAAACGCGTCCAAATAGAAATTGTACGTGTTGCAGAAAATTGGTTTGAAAATAGAAATTAGGAATTGTGCTATAAATCCTATAAGGCAATATAGACTTTTGTATGTACATTGAATCTACAGGAACAAATGTTAAGCGTACAACGAGTAAAAAAAAAAAAAAAAAAAAAAAAAAAAAAAATATATAATTCTAACGATAGTGTACCCATCATACAATACTTTTTCACTATCATGTAATTCTATTGAATTTTTACAAATATTTCTTATAAACCTATAAGGAACTTGAACAAGCCAATTCTATAAGTGCTGAACAAAAAAAAAAAACAAAAACAAAACAAAACAAAACAAAACATAGTGCATCAGGTAGGATATTGTCAAACGTTGGCAAATAATAAATAATTAATCCAAGATAGCGACGGGATGTTGTAATAAAATAATTTTCCTCGATACACCACTGACTTTTATGCGTTAGTACATTTGTATTTCCCGAGGTGAGCTTAAGAGAAGTTTTATGTCAGATGATTATAACACTCTCGGATATTTTAAAATCCTAATTTAAGCTATTGAGCGAAAAGAATGGATAAAGTCCGTTAAATTAATAATATGAAAATGATGGATTCGTTTGAATGCAAATACCTATAAGACATAGGACAACCAATAGGCTGCGAGAGAGAAATTTTCACGTATACACACAGCAACGCCTCTCTCGTTCTCTCAAACTTCTAGTTCCATTGAAACAAACATGTAATTTCGTCATTCATAATTCGCCAACATTTGAGCGTGCAAAAAATCAATTACACAGCCATGCGAAAGAAACGGCCTAGATAAATAAGCTTGGCAGAGCGATAGAGGAGCGGGGTGGATGAATTAGTTACCGAGTCGCACGATCGGTCAATATAAAAAAAAAACTCATCGACCCCTCTCAGCACACTGATGCGCGTCCGTCGCAACGCCAGCCATGGATGACGTATGGGGAATAGCCGCAGGTGGTCGGACACATGGGATGACTGATTACCTGGTGATGGCGTGTGGGGTAGGGTCCTGCAGGACGTGAAGGGGGTGCGGGAGGCTGGACCCCAGTCGGAGCTCGGCTGCAGGAGCTTGCGCGCCCTGCTCCAGAGGCCGTCGCGACCGGTACCCCGCAGCTCGTCGTCCTCGTCCTCGTCGACGTAGTCGGTGCGCCTGCGCTTCCCGACCCGCAGCTGGCTCTGTGGGAAAAACGCGTGTGTGCGCCACAGATGATTTATGAATTGAATTCACTTCGACGCGTCCGAATAACGAGGCCGCGGACGCTCCGGCTCTCGGCGCCCTAATGATTTACTCTCCTAATGCACGGGATCCCGGTTGGGTTTACGCTCTTACAGCTACAGTTACTCTCCTTCGATAAATTACTTAGTCCGCATAAAGTGACACGCGGTCAGACGTGACAATGCGATGATTTTTTCTTAACTTCGCTTCAGCCTTCGATCTTTCGTCATTATGAAAATCCATGTTGTTTGATCGTTTAGTTTTAATTGCAGCCGACGATGAAAATCAAATTCCTTTCATTTTACATGATAGATTCGAAAATAATGAAAAATCGAAGGCCTTTTATGAACGATGTCGAGAAGAATTCTATTCGTTATTGCAATTAATTTCTCGTCGATTATTATATAATTTAATGGCCTGTTTAAATGCAGCGCATAAATTATATGTAAATTTACGCTTTTAAATAAAAGGTCATTTATCGTGTTCTTTAAATTCTCTATATTTGCATTTTATAACCTAAGGTTACATTGTTAATTCCTTTATTGTTTCTGTAAGTTTATTGTAACGTATGAGCGATGAGATGGAAATAATATAAAAATTGAAATTTCTCCCACAATTTAATTGAATATTAACATCTTTTCGTATGCTCAAATTATAATACGAGCTGCACACGAGCATTGATCACATTTATCACTGTGCTTTTCATATAATATAATATTGACGTTACGATAAATTCATTTATCTACTATAAATATCAGACTGTTGTTTACTTGAAAACCTGTAAGTTGATAGAATAATGCCTAGTCATCAATTGGCTTTTGTACTCGTTTTATAAAATAGAATCTCTTCACGCTCTGAATGATTCTCAGAATATGGTCATATTGTGTTTACGGGACAAGTATTTTCTCTTATAAGAATCGCGTTTCAAGCTTATTTTAACTTCCGTAAATTGAGAGGTGTGATAAATGCGAGCTCGGACAGTCGATAAAAAATCCTTTTTATTCGTTAAATATTACTATTACGGAAAAGGGCACTAGGCTAAGATGGTGCTAGTAAGAAACAAACAAAAAAAAAGAGACAAAAATGAAGGAAAAAGGGACAACTATGTCGATTGAACTCACGATAGCGAGACCGATGATAACGAGGACTGGCACTAATCCAACGACCCAACCAACGATGTCGGCCCATTTGGGATAGACGTAGGTGCCGTACTTCAGCGGCTCGTACTCCACCCAGTTGAAGAAGAGGATGAAAAAGAGGGTGGCCGGCGTTACGACCTTCCACATCCATGTCCAGAAGAACCTCCAGCAGCGGCTGCGCACGCCAATCATTTGCTGAACGTCGTCCAGGAAACGGTCAGCTCCGTAAACCCAGGCGACAAGAATACACTCGCTTATAGCGATCAGCAAGACCGACCAGTTCGCTGCATATTTGTCCATCAGTTGGAGCCAATACATGCCAGCCTGCCGGTACAACCCATTTGGCGCGGTTTAGTAATTTCTCTCTCTCTCTCTCTCTCTCTCTCTCTCTCTCTCTCTATATATATATATATATATATATATATATATAACCGAATATATATATATATATATATTCACTCATTAATTAATAAAAATGAAATGAGGCTAATAAATCAAAGATGCATGCATTATTCAACCTAAATAATAAATTAAATTCTCATAGTTGGAGTGTTTTTACAAGTTTTTCATACAATTGGCTTGCGTGATAAAGGTCGTAGTGAAGATATTCTTTCTGTAGGCTACACGACCTAAGCCATTCGTTATTAAAGTAACTCCCGACTCTGATAAGATGACAAATGGAGTGATATGTCAAATACAAAAACTTTATGAATAATATTAAATATCAAGCTGCCCAATAGGCAATCAATGTACTCAAGTTCTCATTTAGCTTTTGTCGGTGCGGTGAGAAAGGCCTCGACAGTAATAATAATAATACGAACGTTAGTGGTGAATATAAGACCACCGCCGTATCCAAAAATCGCGCAGGCAAGTACGATCCAGAGCTTATAATGCCTCAGTGCTGGGATGCCGTCGAGGATGGCGGTGGTGACGGTTTCCATGAGTGCGAATTGCGAGTCCAGGCCGAGAGTCAGTAACATGACGAAGAAGAGGAGAGACCAAACCGGCGCCACGGGTAGCCTCGACACCACCTAAATAACACGTCCATTACAACAAGCGTATTAAGTCGCATGGCCAATAGATTTTAGCCCTAAACTCTTTCCTTACGTTACATCTCACCAATACTTTATTACTAAGAGACTCATTAGTCGAGAGAATTAATAAGCGCGCGTTCGACTGTTCGAACGAGTATTAACCTTATAAAAACATCTTCCCGCTTTACTTTTCCTCTACGTTTTAGAACACAATAAATAAGCGACGATTGTCAATTAATCGTCTAAATTAATATCGACGTTTAAATAATGTTAATCGTCGTCTTATGCTCAAAGCTCTTATCTACGATGCATATATATGACAATGTCTATATGATCTATAAAAAATATGATCTATTATCATGCAATTTCTCAAGTACGTCCTTAAACCTACTTTAAAATAAATTATAGGAACGATTATAATCGATTATTAAAACCTAAAGTTCTTTCATTTTATGAATAATAATTATCAATATAACTCGGGCACGTGTACATAATGAATATAATATTCTTAAAGGAATACTATCAGTCAAATATAATATTAAAGCCGTATCTATCAAGATGGTTTTAAATTGAATTTTATTACAATTCGTACTGATCCATATTTCTTTAAAGTAGAGCTTCACGTCATTGTAATTACAGAGAGAATATAAAAAAATTTTATCTAGAATTTATGATATTTGTTAATCATACTTCGGAAATATACGAAGTCTTTATTTTAGAATAATTATCACTCGGTATTTTATAGGGAGAAAGGTAAATTTTTTTTTGTTTTGTTTTTTGAACAATTACATATCTGAAATTAACAATTAAATTATATTATAATAATTTATCTAGATATATACGTTATTTCAACTAGTCAACTTTATAAATGCTTTATACGCTACCAAGATTTTATTATCCACTGAAGCAATTAATATCCTGAAATTTAAATTAAATAAAAAAAAACAATACGAATAAATAAACGATCATTGATAGCCGATTAAATCTTCATTGACTATCGACATATTTTCTTAAGTGCAAGATCATTAATGTCATAATATTCAACTAAAGAACCACGGATAAGCGATTTAAACTAGTGTTACGATACTGTAGATTATATCTTTCGTTCGTTACATCTCTCTCTCTCTCTCTCTCTCTCTCTCTCTCACTCAATTTATCTATCTATCTATTTATCTCTCATAGTAGAGTTGAAAAATATAAATAATAGCAATGTAAGGAAAAGGTATGTGCCTCGTGAGGCCTCACCTCCGGATAAACGATGAAAGCGAGTCCGGCGCCCTGATCGACGACCGAGGCGACGGGCACGTCGAGCTCGTGGGCAAGAAAACCGATGACCGAGAATATGACTAAGCCAGCGAAAAACGAGGTGCCGATATTGCTGACGGCGACGATCAACGAGTCCTTGTAACAGTTGTTGGTGAACTTGTTGTAAGAGCTGAGAGTTATAAGGCCGCCCCAGGCCGGACTCAATGCAAAGAAGATCTGCACGGCGGCGTCGCCCCAGACCTTCGCCGAGGCCAGTCGCTTCCAGTCTGGTGTCAGGTAAAAGAGGATGCCCTCGTCGGCGCCTGGTAGCATTATGCCGCGCACGAACAGGGCGATCTAACCACATAGTCGACGTGTTATAAATGGATAAGATCCTTACTTTTGCATAATTTCACGCTAATTTGGCCTCGAGAGGTAGGACAGGGAGTTGCGATATTTATAAATTATTCCGCTGAGCATTGAATGATAAACGTTACTCGATCACTTTTGATGACGATAATTAATATAAAATAAGAAATTTTTAATTGATATCCGCGCGCCCCACCTCTCCCGCAGATCCATTAATTTTCGAAAATATTTTTGACAATGCACCGGGCGCTTTTTAGACAAGGAAAAAAAGAAAAAAAGAAGGAAAATAGGGGGGGGGGGATCGTCGAGTAAATTAAAAAGAAACTTCCTGAAGAGCAAATTAAAAGCTTTGAACTACTTTTAAAGGACCTATGTAACTTGATGATAAATTAACAGGAGTTTTAATAACGTTTGGATGCGAGAATTTCGATGAAAAATGTGCTAAAAGTATTTATACATTTTTATGTATTATGAAGAAATGATTTTTTTTTAGATTGATAATACGTATTACGAGGTTTTAAGTTCCTAATATTATCTCCCTTTGCGATTTAAATCGATAATTTGAATTATTGATTGAGCTTGAAAGTGATTAAAGCCGGGAGATAATTTAAACCATCGTTAAATATAATAAAATAATAATTGCCAACTCACCAAAACCACATAAGGGAAAAGAGCGGTAAAGTAGACGACTTTTCCCGAGCTTTGTACTCCTTTGCTTAGACAAAGAAAAACAATGATCCAAGCCAGTAGAAGGCAGCCAGCCATTTTTGGGCTTATTGTACCAGTTTCTTCAATTCCCTGACTTAGACGCAACACATGATTACTGAAATTGCATAAGACCAATCGATCAGAAATAATTGTGTATGTGTGCCTGAACGAGAGTGAGAGAGAGAGAGAGCGAGAGAGAGGGAGAGAGAGAGCGAGAGAGAGAGAGAGAGAGAGAGAGAGGGATGCGAGGTTTACATGGTGGTTAGATGGGGAGGAAAGGGGAGGAGAGAGAGAGAATGTGTGTGTGTGTGTACTATGGCTTACTTGAAATACTCTTCAGCGGGAGGCTTCCGTATGACGGTTGTAAAATTTTCTGCAGAGAAATTGATCGCCGCTAATTGGCTAGAGTTCAGACATTCTCTCTTAAAGTACGTCATATTCTGGCTCGAGCAGACCAATGCTGCTTCCGGCATAAAACACTCCTTGGTACTCCATTCCTCCTCGCACCTGCTCCACGGTAAATCGCCCCCGCCTACATAAATCAATTTCATTAAATTGCAAATGCTAATTGTCGATGATGCCTACATTGGGTGAGTAATTATATTTGCATGTTTGCTTCTATCACTGAGAATTTATTCCTTCGCATGTAAATATGCATCGCTTTGATGGAATGGCGTGAGAGTGTTTACGTAAAATATTTTTCGAGTATTTCATTTTAAAGAACTTAACATCACTATTCGTCTAAGTCAAAATTTCTTTTTCAATAATATTTTAATCAGCTGAGTCATTAATAATGTAATCATCATTATTCTATACTTTCGGTACTTATAATTATTTTCCAATCATTTTCATATTATATATTCTTTTTGATTGATGTTTGATTATATTTAAAGTGAAAAATCAAATATTAAAAATAATATTAATTAAGCAAATATAAAGATGAAAAAACGATATCGATCAATATAATAAACAGCTGGATATTATTAAAATTTTCGATTGTACTATGAAAATGCAATCATTATTTTTAAAACGTTAGTATTTTCCAACTCTCGCATACAAATTTGTTATTATACATAATTTTTATTATATTACAAAACATGTTCAACTCATCGAATACAAAAATTATTGTCTTACGTAAAGGATCTTTATACATTGTATAATCAATATTATCATTCGATTATAAAGCCAAAAATTTTAGTTATCTTGTCCGTATATTTATATTTGTTTTTACTTATATCCAATTTTCTTTTACTTAAAATAAATTTATATATATATATATATATATATATATAATAGAAAAAAAGATATACGTTACACAACATAAGACTAACATGGCAATCGATACATGTAAAATTTGAAATTCATTCAGTAAATAAGCAAAAATAAAAATATATATATTTAATATTATGAAAAATTGTAATTATCCATGAAGGGAACAAATATTCCATCATCTTTTATACAACTGTTAAATTTCTTATATTTTTATACATATTTTATTATAAATAAGTATATTAAGAGGATTATATTTACACGCTAAATTTGAATGTATTTTGTGAATACATTATGCTGAATAATATAGAAAATAATTTTCAGAATGATATTTTCCTTAAGTTATATAACGTATATAAAAAATTTTACTCCGTATGAAGTATCATTTATTATGTAATTATTATTTGCTAAAATATAAACGCATGGTATGAAATATTTGAACATATACAATTCTTATTATATCTAATATTGTAAAAAAAAACCAAAAACAAAAAAAAAACAGTATTTATAAATAAAGTAACATTTTTCAGATCAATCAATCAATTTTATATTCAAAATTATTTGATTTATGAATTTATATTATTTAACTTACTTTATGATAAATAATGATGAATTTTCTTTTGTATTGTTTTGATTTTCACATTTGCAACATAATAATAAATAATAATAATAAATAAAATAATCACATAATAATAAATGAACAAAGAAATATGGAAATATTTTTTTCTAACAATTAAATTGTATTGTCTTATCTAAAATATTTATAATGGTTCATTTTTGGATGTAATTAATATGGACAAATTATTAATATAATCAATCGTTTATCAATGAATTCGAGATATTTTTTTTTTTTCAACAAAATTATAAATATATATACTAGTTATTTCATGAAAAAAAAAAAAAAATGGTAGCAGGAGCTAGATTCGATAAATAATCAAGAAAATAAACAGTATTTTTATTTAGAAAAATATATATAAAACCTTATCTGTTGTTATTTTTAAGCAACTGGATTAGTTTATGACGTAACGACACAATTCGCTTAATTTGTTCATGTTTAATACTATTAATTTGGCTGATATTATGGTTTTAATTTATGGTTTAAATTTAAATTGTTGCATCACTGTACCTAATGCCAAGAAAATGATTATGTTCAAGTAGTTGCTTTTCATTTTTTTGTTATTGAATCGAGCATCAACCCAATCCCATGAGCAGCTCTTTGAATATTCCTCGGCTTACGCAACAGATTACGATTTGTTTATTGGATCAGGAAAATGTTTTCTGGTGTCACTTGTTATGTTGCACAAGATTATCATAAAATATCTGATCCAATTTCTCATCTTCAATCTTATTTCGCGTTTAAAAATATATTTAGTTACAAAATTGTAGAATCTCGCAAACAAAAAACCGCGGAAATATTATTTTAAATAGTTTTAATTGAAGCATCTCCGCTTAAAAGCATAGAAAATTATTTGGATACAGTTTGAGGAATATTTATTTGTATTTTGAACTGGATGCGAAGATAAAATGTCTGATATTCCGTTTATTGGCTAACATCGAGTTTGTTATGGCATCGTGAAGTTATTTCACCAATAAAGCTGAATAAAATGGTCTTTCAATTTAATATTAATGATTCGATTTAGAACGAAGTAACACTTTGTCGTGAATTAACTTTATGAATAAGATGAAGTATCGTGGACGTGAATATTACTCGTTTCTGATCTCATTACGTTAATGCAGCTCACTATACATTATGTGCAGATATCGCTAGTTTTACCATTGATTCGTTGTAATGGCTCACCACCACCTTCATCTACGTCTCAAAATATTGTATACGATTTCAATATCATCAATTCGCACTTTCATAAATAACTTGTTCAATGTACGTAAAGCAGGTATTCAAAATATGAAAGAATATAAATAAAAATAATAAATAAAAAAATCTGTAATAAATATACGTAATAAGTTAAATTCGCTTTAACAATACTTTGCAACAGTGTTGGAAAGATTATTACATTATATTTCTTTACGAATAATAGATTGCCAAGATTTTTCTTGGCATACTCTATCATTACGTTTATTATTGTAAATTTACGCTTTAGTTGAATCAAGAGAACTGTCTTCGATAAAATGTCAAGCAACAAGGTCCGCTTAGTGGCACAGATGTGTGCTCTTTAGTAATAAACCAATAATATCATCATCGCATAATAATCTAAGTAGCGTGACATTCACCACCGACTTAATAGAGTCACCTAGAGCTATATAGTGTGAGCACGTGATATCAAGTAGATCGAGTAAATTAACAATAATCGTCTTACCTGCGACCGAAGCGAACATGTAAAAGAGCGTCCACGCGATGATGAGGTTGTAGTAGAGCATGACAACAGAACTGACGAGCACCATACCATAGCCAAGTCCACGTAACAATGGGCAGAATCTTTTATAAGCCGCCACCGGTCCCAGGCTTGCGTACTGACCTACGACCAATCAAACTTTCTTAAAGCCGTCGCATTAACAAGGGCGGCTAAACGAACGAGGCTGACGTTTTCATATTGAAATTACGCCTCGACGAAATATTTAACAGTCCAAAGCATCCGCGAGCTCGTGATCATACACTGTCACAGCTCATTACCATGACTACATAAATACTTTTAAAAATGTGCATAATTCATAGGATCTGTCTACCCGTATTTACAATGTATCAGCCAAATGCGTGAAGGATTTCGAAATTATTGACATTGAAAGCTATTGCGCTTTATTATTTTAACGTTAATTTCTTATAAATGAATTTAAAAATAATAATAATAAACACTTTTTTTTTATAGTTTTTGCCACTTTATGTACTATTGTTGCACAATATATATTTGAAATTAATTTATTTTCCGTTAATCAATCATTCGTATTTTTGAACATTAATAATATGTTTTATTCTTTATCTTTTTTTGTTAGGGAATCGTTATGAAATAAGGACGTTTAAATGCTTCATAAACAAAATATAATATTTTTTTTTTTTTAATAATATTTTACTAACAATAATAATATTCTATTATGTATTATTATACGTAATAGAATGTAATATAAAAGTGGAGTATAATTTAACCCTTCCATTAAACAAAAAAATCAATTTAACAAACATTTTAATGTAAAACTATTCAAAACATTATTCAATTTCTCCTTACAAAGGACATTTAAAAACATATTCGACTTTATGTTCTCAATTCACTTGAATTATACAAATATTTTTGTATAATATGCTAATTTAAGATTTAACAACTTAACTTACAATATTATGGTTTTCCGATAATTCAATGATAATATCTCTTCATTTTCAATAATTTATCGAATCCTATTATTTTTCTATTAAAATCATATTGCCAATAAAATCAAACCGCTGTTTGTTATGTTAAAACAATTGAACATATTGTTAACTATTTAATACTAAATCCCTTTCCTTTCAATTAAGTCAGGTATCGCATTACATATTACTTGTAATATGTAATATGTGTGAATGTGTATTCACAAAGTTTTGTGAAAGTATTAACTTTGGGAGATTATGCAATAAGCGCGCAATGTAGGAGAAAAGAAATATAAATAGAAAAATTGTACACACGAGACAAAATATAAGGATCGCGTGTTTCATTCGAACATACCAATGTCAAATTTTTTTTAACGCAAATCCATATTTCTTATTATATATATATACTTGCTAAGTTACCTTTTTGCTTTACGTTTAGGTACATTCAATTTTAAATCTGAGGCTCGTGTTGAGACTGACCTAAAATAAAATCATTTCATCTACGGGCAAAATAACCGTTCGAAAAACAAATATTCAATGAGAGAAATTTCTGTAAAAAGAATTTAATTTAAATCTGATAAAATTTAATATTTTATTAACAAACTAGTAACACGCAAGGTAATTTATCATTGTCAAAATGTTTTTGTCTTTAATACATATTACATGTAATTATTACTGTATTGTTTCTAATTATTCAAGATATTAATTTATGTAGAATTTACACTATTCGAAAAGATATTTATTATCAATTTATGTATGCAAATATTTATTCATAAAAAAAATTTTGACTGCCGAATACACGTTATAATTATATATATATATATATATATATATATATTAGTAATGTCTCGTCAAGGGAAATTTATGTAGCTTTTTTTTTCTTTATAAAAATGTATAAACTGGACCTGTTAATTTGAGGTATCTTACGGAATGAAGGATAAACCGTGCAAATAATTTATTATTTAACTGATGTATTGTGGATGAATACCAAACTGATTATAAGAATACGCGGCATAAGTAATTGAATTAATAGTAATGAATTAATAGAATGTATTAACTCACCGAGCGACAATTCCATAAACATCAAAGGCAGCCCGGCAATAATAAGCATAACCGTAAAAGGAATGAGAAAGGCACCACCACCATTCGAGTAGCAGAGGTACGGAAACCTCCATACATTGCCAAGGCCGACGCTGTAGCCAAGGAGCGAGAGAAGAAAGTCGAATTTGCCCGACCAGGTGCCGCGCTCTGGATGCTCTTCCTCGCCACCCTGAAGAGGAGCCTGGCTGTTGGCCACCGAGTACTTGTCCTCGTTCTGTAACATTCGTTGAGTCGTCGACGATAAGCTGCGGCGACGGCGGACGTTCGTTACGTAAGCAGCGCAATCGCTAGCTCCTACGATTTGTCCCTTTGTTTCCCATTTCTCGTTTGCCGAGCTTTTATTGTGTTACGAGTGCACGAGCGCATGAGTGCTGCGCGACATTTTGCGGAGCTTCTACTTGTTCCTAATTGTAAGCTCAAGTCCACAAGAGCTTAATACCCAAGCCCAAGCTTACGAGAGTTCTTCTGAATTGCGCTTTTACTTTGTTATGAGAAAATCTTCGATTTCATCTATCAGATATTCGATGAAATTTTGCCAAGTGCCTCGCCATTGATTTAGGCAACGACTTTTAATGAATTTTACTTCTACTTTAATAACAGTCCTTATCGGTCTTTTATAAGGTTATTTGGAAGCTGTTGAGCTCGGAACTATTATGTGTCAGACACTGGGTGAATTCATTTTACTTTACTGATATATTACCCTCTGCTCTCTTTTATTTGACTACTTTTCGTCCAATTAATGTATTTCGTAATCAATTTATCAATGTCTGCATCGTAACAGATGATAGACAGATTAATCTATTTCGGAAGAATGTTTAATAAAAATATCGAAAATTTGATTGGTGAATATTGGGATCACTACTGTTATTAATAAATATTTATATTATCCAACGTTAAAAAAAAAAAAAAAAAAAAAAAAAAAAAAAAAAAGAAAAGAACAACAACAAAAATCAATAAAGAAAGAAAAACTATATAATTTGAAAGACACTAGTGAAATTTGATTAAAAAAAAAAAAAAACAGTTGAATTATTTTAATATATTACTTCGTTCGGACTATCTCCCACTCTTCGATAAATTATTATTTTGTCATCAAAAGAATGTATTTACGTGGTTATTAAAATCGAGAGATTTCATTAAAGTAGCACAATTAAATATTTTCTGAAGGCATACATCGTATTTATAAATTGCCATTTTTCGTAATTTATATAATAAAACAAACGCGTTTCGTAATAACTCGAATTTTTTAGCTAAATGACAAATAAACAATAAATGCCCTTCGAATATAAATTAGAAAATAAATTAACAGGCTGATATTAAACGATTACGGGACAATGTATAATTGAACGTTTTATTTTTAAATTTATTTCTTGTAAATGTTAATGTCTAATAGATAATTCAAAACATTAACACTATTTACAATATACAGATGCGCGGGCGCATACACTTATACTACGCCAAAACATTGCTTTTACTACGATGAACAGAAACGTAATTTACGTTTGCAAAAATTACCACTTCAATATATTTTAAGAGTTAAGTAATTTAAAATATCTCGCAATAAATATATCTCCTTTGATTATTCATATTTTTCTTCCGTGCACTTCTTTTAATAGTAATGCCAAAATATGTGAAATTATGTTTCCGTTTAATGTAACAAACGAAGAAGACAATTGAAATGCCAGATATTGAGGTTGGCTCGTCACTGAAAATGTCGACAATCTACACAATCGATATTACCAGCAAGAGCATAAAATAGTACGAATTTAATGGGAATAGCAAACTTGGCTCGAATTCTGCAATGATCGAAAAGCAGACTTACGGCTTACGGTCAAGTTCGCGTGATAATACAAGATGAAATTACACGGACGCGGGGCGAAAGTAGATAGAGCCGATTTAGTCAGACCGTGCTTAAGTCTGTGATCAGTAGTAGTCGCAACGCACTTGATTGAATTCCGTCGTTACTGGCACGGAGTGCGGCACAGCTGACTTGGAGTAGCGACATTAAGATGGAAAAAGACGGCTATATCGCGCCTCAAATGCACTCGCAAAACGTACCGTCGCGTTCCAAATTCCAAACGAGAGAGACTATCGCGCTTACAACCGACACGTCACTCAGCGGTTTACTCAGTCGCTCTCGCCTAAGTAAATCCCAGTAAATCAATGCCCCGGTTCGGCTTGGCGAATAATCAAATCAAAGAGAGCGACTCACGTCCCAGCAGTCGAGGTAGGGGCGCATCCGCGTGGCCGTGTCCTCCATCCTTATTCCGTGCTGAGGTCCCGTGCTGGAGCGCAGTTTTTAAGGCCGTGATTGGCCTCCTCACGGCGGGCCGCCGACGCCGAGGATGCCCCGAGCTCCCCGTACTCACCGCACATGCTTGCGCGCTCAAGCCACTACGAGGCGACGCCGTCGACGCCGCGACGGCCCGACGCCAGCTGACCTCGACGCGCCGCACTCCGCGGGCACCTCCATAGGCTCGAGCCCGAGTCCGATTTTGCGCGCCTCGTTGCCTTCGGTGATGCTCGCGACGATATCTCTCTTGTCACCCGTGGACAGTACACCCGCCTAGGACTAGCTCCAGCCAAGGATAAGGAAGACGCGCTCGTAGCTTAACCAGTGGCGAGAACAGGGAGGAGGACGGCTCGCACCCGGCCAGCCACCGTTCGTTCTCTACGGCAACTGCGAGAGGTTCGCGGCGCCTCGATCGATATTGCTGCTCCTGCGAATGCTTGCACCCTTTCGCGCGCCCACCCCGCCCCCACCCGATAAGGCCAGGGCGCCCCACTACTACCGCCGAGGGGGAGATTTACGCCTCGTTCAGCTAACGACGCATCTTTCGCTGCCGCCCCCACTCGCGTATCAATCTCCGCTGCCCCTCTCCCTCCCCCTCCCACCACCGTTCCACGATCTCGACAGCGTCGTCTTCGCACGCTGACGGCTGCCAGAATTCCGGGACGTGGGAGCTGTGCTTTGTTTTCCTCCTCGGCCGATACTCTGCGCGGCCTCGTTCGAGGATCTGCGCTTGCACTTTACCGCGTCCTCGACTGTGCCGCCGAGCCGCACGCGCCGAGGGGAAGTCCGATAAGCGCCTGAGCGTCCCCGTTAATAATGGCGGAATCGCCCTCTTCCGCGTAAACGCTCGCCCTCGCCCAGCACTAGTTAGCTAACTGACTGGCTGGCTAGCTGGCACTTTGGTACTTTGGCACTTCGGCTTTACTTCCTCATCGGACGGCCGAGCTTACAATTTACAATTTACAAGTGACGCGCACCCAGTTACCAACGGACAGCCAAAGCCACTCTCATAACAAAACTTCGCAATAATTATTGAGGCATTTTATTATAGGTTAAATGACGGTGGCGCGACCGAAATTTCAGCCCTGCATCGTCAAAGCGACGTACCTCGGCCTGTAAGGTCAGGTGTGTAAAGTCGGAATTAATTGTGTTAAGGCTGACAGTCCATAAGAAGTCCAGAAAGCGCATGAATAATTAAATAAGAAATTTGTTGAGCTTTATTATAGACGTAATGGTGAGTTAAGTGGCTGAAAATTCGATCTCGAAAGAGAAAAAAATGAAAGAATAAAAGGATAGGGTAGGTGCCATGGACATATATAAACTAGAAATCGAGAGTCGCTTTCTGGTCGATCGAATGCGAGACGCGTCATGTGCGCCTGTATACATGTATACGAGTAGACATTTAGAGGGACAAGAGAAGGATGGTGGCATCGATCAACCTCTCGTCGAGAGATTCAACGAGCCACCCTGAACGTCGACGGTGGCAGTGGTGGTAGACGGCAGTAGTAGTCAGTAGCTCTGAGCCAAGGTGTATTGATCATTTTCACATACGCTCTCTTCCTCTCATCCTCACTCTTGCTCACTCCCCCTCCTCTCTCTCTCTCTCTCTCTCTCTCTCTCTCTCTCTTTATCGCACGCTCACACTTACTCTCACTCTCTTCTCCTCTTTACGCGTGCACTATTCTTGTTGTCGACAAGTCGTAAGCACGGCGACTTTGAGATCTCGGAGGATTTTCGGAGGATCTCTTGATTTGACGAGGTCGATACATGCAATGCTGGCTCTGCTCCTCCCCTCTTCTCATACCACACACCTACATCAATTCGCGCGCGCGCCCGCAAACACACACGGATACGCGCAATTACGTTTTATCCTTCTCTCCTGTCACCCCCGCCACAAAAACCATTCGGCTAGTCTCTTCTTCATCATCATCATCGTCTTTTTCTTCTTCTTGACCATCATCATCATCATCATCATCATCTTCTTCTTCTTTTTTTTCTACTTTTTCTTCTACTTCTTCTTCTTCTTCTTCTTCTTCTTCTTCTTCCCCTACTACATCTTCTTTGCAACGCACGTGGATGAGTCGCTATGTTGTTGAATAAGGTTTCCGGTACTTGAGCAAAGCTTCGTCCAATCGTACAGCTTTCACTACAATTCTTGAAGCGTGTGATTTCAGATGACATGTTTCTCGAGCTCTTTTAACACGTGCTTGATGAGATAATTCAAAATGATAACACAACGTAAATTGACTTATTTATGTGCAACGCAATTTTATCGATTATAATTTTGTATTAGTTTTATATTATTTTCATGATTTCATGAATCTGAAATTTAATTTCGAAAATAAAAATAAGTCCGATTCGTTTCTCTAGTCGTTTGATTATTATTTTTCATTCGAAGACAATTGGTCACTAATCACTCAAACTTTTATTTTATATTCATTAACTTCTTATGTTTGTTATAGACGGAAGTCCAATGTACTCCAATCGAATTCCACAACTATTATATACATATTGATACTTGAATCATGAATTTGAAAATATATTTCAAATAATTGAATATCGGCACTTTCGTAACAAGACAAGCATTCTGTCTTGTAAATTCGAATAAACAAACCACACTAACTGAACGAGTTAAATCGATTATTTTATTTAGTCAATCCTCCAATTATAATTTCTCTCCTTATTGCGCATTCTGTTGAAAATCTAATTAATTAATGATTTTAATTATAATTTTGAAATTTTATTAATAAATGCAATAATTAATGCAATTAAAGGAATATTACAATAATATATAACTATTTTAATAAGTAATACGAGTTACTTAATCCACAAGTTCGATAAGAATTTCTCCTAGTCGAGTCACATAGAAATTATATATTTATCTACAAAAGAAATTTACTCTGCTTTATATGGCATATTCTTCTACTAAATTACATGTACGATTTCTTTTCATATTACTCGTTAAAATTTCATAACTTATTCTGTTATTATTTATTACTCTAGTTTATTGACTTTAATTCTCATATCTTGCAAATGAACGAAAAATTTTATAAATATACTTTAATGCCCATAAACATATTATGTATTGATAGTTTTAAAAATACATTTCCTAAATAAAATACGTGATACATATGTTTATGTATATGTAAGATCAAAATTAACTGATTTTATTTTGAGTAGACGTGTTCATTATAATTTATAACCATAAAAATAAATATATAAAGATATTATAGTTGTATTAGGGAAACGGAATTTTTTATTTACAATATATTTTTTAATTTATTTTTAATTTTTTTAAATTTATTCCAATATTTATTTTTAATACATTTATTTTATTAGACATATTTGAAAGTTATGTGTTTGCTTTGAATATAAAAATGTGCCGCTTATTTATTATGAATTTAAATGTAATTAAATATGAACTTTCTTTTTTATGGATTAATGAATGAAATTTTTTTTAAATAATGCATATATTTATTGATTTTATCAAAAGAAATTAATTGTATTTAATACAGTTGTTAATTATTGTAATAAATGTTATATTAAATATTGTAACTTTTTCAATAGTTATGTTTAGAAAGAATATATTTCTAACTGTATTAAACAATTTATAAATTTCTTTAAACGTGGGCGATTTTAACGAAAATAAAGTAATTTTAATAATATAATGTAAAAAATATTTATTAAGTGAAGTACAGTATACGAGTATGTAATTCTTACATTGGAAATAAATACTCTAACATTTCTTTATTAATTTAAGCTAAACATATATATTTTTATAAAATAATAAACAAGTATCATTAAAACATAATTAAAAAACTTACTGAAAATATGTTAATATTAAATCTTGACTTTCAAAATCGGCGAATTCATAGAAAACTAGTACATATTGAAACATAATATATATATATATATAAAAGTTCAATTAGTTACCTGTCTTTATAATGCTAAATAATTATTATTGAAAACATTTTTTATCATTATTTATTGATTAGCCTTATTAATACTTGTAATTGTACTAAATGTTTTTTATGCTAAAAAATGATCAATTTTAGAAAAAAAAAAGATCTATTACTTAATATTATTATTATTTATTATTAATCATTATTAATTATTAATAATTATTCAGAATAAAGAGTAGATTGACAATAATTACAATTTTATTATGATAATAACAAATTATCATCATTGTTAACGTACTAAAAAATATACCAAAGTATATTTTTTAATTAAATTTTAAGTCTTATACCGATACATTAATTAATACAGTTTAATTTATTTTTCTAAAATCCTATTTAAGACTGGGGTCATAGGTAGAGTAAAAATAATTTTGTTTTAAACAAAACAGTACATATATAGAATATTGTATTTTACTTTTATTTACGTTAGAGTTTATTTATTTCTATATGAAATTCGTAATAATTTGTAATAAAAAGTTAAAACATAATACAAAGTCGTATGCGTATATAGTTTTTTTTTTTTAAATCTTTTATCAAGCATAAAAACTTAAAAATTTTCTTTTAAATTTAGTCTTAGTATTTATTGTGTATGAATTTAATTCGATATAATGTTACCAAGTAGAAAACAGTACAATATATGAGTAATGGTTAAGCATTAATTAAGTATCGAATAAATAATTTATTATACACTTAATAAATTAAAGACTTGATAAATAAATTTATGCAACTTGATATTTGTCCGTGAGTTGAGATGAAAATTCTTATTTATTTGTCTCTTAAGAGATAAAGACAAAGTTGTGGAATATTTATTTGAAAAGTTGAAGCAGTGATTATAAATATCTATGAATTGGATATTTATGTTTTTGTGGGAATTTTGATAAATGAGTTTATCGATATTGTCTAATCAGTGTAACATATCTCAACTATATAATAGAGTTCATCAAGTTCGTAGGGCTTGATAATCGAACGAAAGGCAATGAGGATGAAAACGTTAGTTTTACTAGAATAAAACTCTGAGTAAATCCAATGTCTGATAGACGTATAAATGTTGTTATGGTGAGAAAAAAAAATTTTCAAAAGGTGCGTGTCTCGTGAGGCGCGGCGCAGTTTCGTTGTCGGAATATCTGCAGTCTAACGCCTCAGCTTAATTTCAACCAACGGATACGATGAAACTCCCTTGAAATCACGAGAGCCCGGCTGTTTGATTTAGCACAAAGACGCACGAGGATAAGGAATGGCATTTTTCTCGGTAGAAGTTGTTGGAGCGGCACGGCTCAACGCGAGGGAGGTGAAGGTCGTCAAGCCGGCGGAGTGCGCAAGGGCGGGTTTATTGTAACATCACCCTTTCTCTGCCTTTTATTTGTTTGTATATTTCTTCAATGCCTCCAACGCCCAGCAACGCGGCATAGCCGGCACAGAGAAAAGCGTAGTCGGTTAAAGATATCGTACGATAGTGTAAGTAGAAGTGGAGCTTTCCCAAGGGAATGACGGCACTTACATCCAAGCTCAATAGGCGGAGCTTTTATTTTATTATCTTTCTTTGAAATATACTATGAGAAATATACTGTAAGATGGCTATAGAAAGTTTTTTAAGTTAAAAAGAATACGATATGAAAATCAATTCTATCGATTAGGTCATTTTTCTAGCGTTCGACTTGGTTAGAATAATAGAAACAAAAGGTCATAGCATACAAATGTTTTATGATTCTAGCATGCATATTATTTATTTATAATTTGTTTAATTTTACTTCGCAATTCACATAAATTTTAAGAAATGTCCAAGAATCATAATAACACGCTATTAAGGTAATATACATTAAGGTATTAAACTAATAACGTACGAATTTTAAAATCATAATTTTCGATTTATAATCTAGTTCATAAATAGGTGTATTACACAGAATTTTTCTATATATTCCGCATTAAATATACATTTATACACATTTAAACTCAACTAAAAATATTGGTTTTACATTTTAGAATTTTATATTGCGTAATTGATAATTCACGAGTCACATTATGGATAAATAAAATATTCAAATAGCTCTAATGCAAAATTTAAAGTGGCAGAATGAAATAAAATCTAAAACGTTAAATAGGCTTTATTCAAGCATTATTCAAGCTTACATTTTAAATTTATTATATAAATTCCAATTCACAGCAACGTTTTACTTATAATGTTTATATATAAGATTTTATTTTTAATACGAGCATAATTAAATTAATTAAATTGTACTCTATAGTTTGAAAAATAATATTTCAATCTGAATTTAATATCAATTCTGTTTGTATTGAATGAATTTATTATATTTGATAAATTCTTCTCTAAATATATAAATATACAAATTTATTAAATTATTATATCGCAATCATACTATTGTTGATTTAAAACAACGATTCTTGTGTCAACATTTTTTACATAACTGTATCGACATTACTAATTAACATTATTATTAACATTACATTTTTATATTACTAACAATTATGTCGCTCAGGATTAATGTAAAAAGTGTATTATAAATCATTGCTTTATATTAATTGTATGGTTTGTCAAATAAAACGACCGACAACTTGTAATCTGTAATTACTTTACAGGAGCTAAAGCGAAGTTAGATTTACAGAATCTGCAATTTATCAGTATACATAATGATTAAATATTCATAAATGTTGAATTCTCACATAAGTAATAATATTTTATATAAACTTATAATTTTAGAATTTGATAATTTCAATTAACAAATATTGTAATTTTATTGATCATTTTTTGAAATAAAAAATTAAAACTATTTAGAAACAATGTGATGTCAAAGTGTATAAAAGTAATATTAGAAAATATTCACTAGTAAATCAAAGGTATTATTAATGTATTTTTACTAGTTTTGCACCAAAATAATGTTATATGTATTTGTGTGTGTGTGTGTGCGCGTCTCCGTGTGCGTAAGTGTGTGTATACATACATACATATAAAATTATAAAATCCATAAGAAAAATCCAAGTGCTAGATTTTATTGATCACACAAAGCACTGGTATGGAAAACATAATAAATATTCTTCTCAAATTAATATATTTTACTAAATTGACATTTATTCAAATACCAGTTATGTATTCTAGGAGGAATAACAATATATAAATCAAAACGATAGGTTATACCGCGATGGATCGTGATGTGAATAACAAGAATAAGGAAGAACTGTATATATTCAGGATTACGGGTCGTTTTTCTCTAGCTGAAAGAAAATTCATTTCTTTTACACTTTGATATATTTTACCTATATGTATGTATATATATATATATATATATATATATATATATATATATGTGTGCGTGTGTGTACAGATAATCAGGTCTTTACACATATAGAGTTATAAAGATGAGCGTACTATTACGTCAATATATCTGCAAATAAAGAGAATAGGGTATATAAGGTAAGGACGAAGAAAGGGAAGAGACGAGGAGAGAGAGAGAGAGAGAGAGAGAGAGAGAGAGAGAGAGAGTGAGTGGCTACGAAGATGTTCGCGACTCGAGGCTCATTTTTTGTCTTATCAGCACTTCTCCATCGGCTTCTCGATTAGCTTCTCCTTCAGTCCATCCCTCTCAGGCTACGACGACGTAACCGATGTATAACTTCAACACACAAACACCGGATTTTGTTCTCTCTCTGTATCTCTTTTTTCATTTTTAACACTCTTTTTCGCTATAAGTTATTTATGTTTTTCTCTCTTTCTATAAAAGACATTCTGTCTTGTATAGTTTTTGTAAAGGTATGCACTTCTAACGAAAGTTATCCGACTACGACACATTTAGATCTAATTTGATTTTTTTTTTTCAACCAGTTGTCAAATATTTGATTTCATTATTCGATCAATTGATCCAGTTTTAACCATTATAATTTTATTGATAATTTATTATAGATTAGATTATTCTTGAATATTTTGATACACGAGAGAATTACACACACACACACATATATATATATATATATATATATATATATATATACATATATACATAGACAATCATAATTTAGACATTTATATGAATGTATGTATAATTATCGAATTAATAAATTTATTATTACATATATATTTGATATATATTAAATTCGTAATTATATTCAAGTAAGTTAATTTTATCAGCTGTAAAATTTAAAAGAAGCTTGCAATTTTTATTTTTTATAATACATATTTTAACACTATATTTTCATTTATATGTATTTCAGTAATTTCAAAAAACTTTTCTGGATATGTTCATACTGTAGGTATATATGTATATATAAGTAGGTTGCAATAACGAAGAAAATTACTTTTAATATTAAGAAGCACTTCATTTTCGATCAACTTAATTACGTAAAAATTTTGTTCAAATACATTAATATCGGTATAGTGGAATTTTTATATTGTAACATTGTTAAATAAAATCAAGTAAATGAAATTTTTTATTGTTTATTCTATCTTTATTGATTATTTAAAATTCTTAAACTAATTAATAGATGCACTTGCAAATATATTTAAAACTGGCTTAACAATATATTTATAAATTTTACAGTTGAATAGTAAATGATTGTATAATATGGAATACTAATCTAAGTTAATAATTTCAAATATTTTCTAATTTTATGAATGAAAATAGTTTGTTATAGTTTTGTACTGAATTTTATAATTTGTTTGTATTTATTTCGTACAATAATTCAAAATTCATAAACATTTATATTATATAAAACTTTAGAATTTTAATTTATAAAATTTTATTGTTATAATCATTAATGTAAATAGCATAAGAATGTAAATTTGATAAAAATTGAATAATAATTAGTTTTACAATATAGGAAATATTATATTCATAAATAATAGGAAAATCGTATCAACTGCCTAAAAATGAAAAATAGTATAAAATGTTAATTGGCAGAAAAATCATTGTATCGAATGTAGTGAAAAAGCTAAATAACTTTTGAATGTCGATAGCATTTTTCATTTTAATTATTATGGAGCAATTTTTAAATGAAAAAAATATATATATATTTATCGTCCATTTGCGCACGTCTGCTGGAAAATCGAGCGCTTTACTGATTACCGGTAAAGCAGAAAACTTGCACTCTAATTATCAGAAAATAGGCAGACAAGAGAAACAATGAAATGAGATGTCAAAAATATTAAATGAAATTTATATAACTTATAAGTGATGTTGTCTATTCCTCGATATCGATAGTGTTTTACTGTTTTTTTTTCTCTTATTCCAAATTACTAGTGCACATATATTCAATCCTGACGCTTACACAGTATGATTTCCGACTGCGTCTTTGCTTTTAAGTACTTGCCAATTGGAATAATTAATATAATCTGAGATTTATAAAAAGAAAAAAATTCAAAAAATTTCTTTATCAAGTTCTATAGAGGTGGTATGTACGTCTACATTCCATTTGTCCGCGAACGCAGCTCATTATTATTATTTTCCGCATAAACTTGTGTTGATCAGACTTACAGACTACACGTCACTACGCGTCCTCGAGAGTCAGTGACGTGCGGTGGCGAACACGAGCGTTTGTGCGCGCGCCCGTGTGTGCCTGTGTACGATAGAGAGAGAGAGAGAGAGAGAGAGAGAGAGAGAGAGAGCGAGAAATTGGATTTCGCGCATCCACATACAAGCGGCGCAACGAGAGAGCTCGGAAAAACGTAAATACGCCTGCGCAGGGGAGCATGTACTAGTGTTGGTGGGCGGGCGCTTAGTGTGTGTGTCTGGTCGTTTCGCTTAAAATTATATATACGAACGTGTGCACACCGCAGGCAAATATATAGAGGCATTAATTCCAGGTGGTTCG
>NW_011948439.1:969903-995996 GCF_000503995.2 Ceratosolen solmsi marchali
ACGCTCGCACACAAACACAGAGGCAGTAAAGACTGCGACCCTCGGGACGAAAAAAGTGCGAAGACCGCGGCTAGACTGTGCACACCAGGAAAACGAGAGGACGACAACGAGGAGAAGGATTGCGTACGCAATTCATAAAAACAGAGGCTCTTCGTAGGCGGGGCAAGACGTGTGTATAGGAAAGAAGGAAAAAAGGAAGGAAGGCCGGCTCTTTGCACGCTCTTTATAATATTACCGACGGCAACAACGACGACACAACGACGACAACGACGACAACAACGATAACAACGACAACAACGACGATAACAACGACGACAAGAACGATCGACAACGACAACAACAACGACAACGACAACGACAACGACAACGACAACGACAACGACAACGACAACGACAACGGCAACGGCAACGGCAACGACGGCGACGACGACGGCGACGGCGACGACGAGGACGACGACGACGACGACGACGACGACGACAACGACAACGACGAAGACGTACGCTACAACAATAACGACCACGACCAGAACGAGCAAAGAAGGAAAAATAGCACTCGCTGATCTCGTGCGGTGAGAGTGACGGAGCTAGCTGCTGTTGCTGCTGCTGCTACTGCTGCTGCTGCTGCTGCTGCCGCCGCCGCCGCCGCTGCTGTTGCTGCTGCCGTAAATTTTGTTTTGTGTCGTCGTGAGTCCGTCCGTCTCCGCGCGCGACGGCCAACATTACGACGATTCACATTCTATGAGCGCTCAGGGCCAAGGGGACCCTGGAGAAGATCTCACGTCCAGGTTTATTTTCTTAAGTCATATTAAGGAGAGCACGCGCGAAGGGATTTGCATATAATTATACATTATATGTGTATATATATATATATATATATATATATATATGCTAGTGCGCCTCCACGCGCTCTCTCCTCCTTTCTCATGCTTCCTTCTAAACTCACGCAATTTTTCACTCTCACTCTCTCTCTCTCTCTCATTCTCTTTCTCTCCTGCCCGCACCTCTCTCATTCTCTCTCCACTATTACTCTCTTTCTCTTTCGCACATCACATACGCATGCATCCTCATAAGCCCTCTTTCTCTCTCTTACAAATGTCTTTCCCGTCGAGTGATAATCGATATTTCGCACGTATGTTTATGTATTTGACTTGCGATGTGTATCGTGACTTTTAAAGACGGATACCAATTCTTTATGTATGTTGTTGCTGCCGCTTTGCGGTAATTAATAATTATGTAACTTTTTTTTTGCTGACTCTCAAGTTAACCTAATGCGAGTTTGATTGAATTTTTTTAAAGAAATATCGACTATATTTCTATTTTACAAAAAAATAGTTATGATTTTATTGATCAACGCATTTTATTAGATATATATTTTTTTGAATCTCCTATATTGTGCCGATTTTAATTACCGTCAGTTTTGTTTACGTTTTCTTTAAATATGCCATATCTACTTGCGATTTTTTCAACATTGCAGCAAAATCGAGGTTATTTTTCTAGTGTTATTGACGTGAAAGAATTATTATCTATTTATACGATTTTCTTCAACTTTTATCGAATCATAATTATTTCGACTTTCCATCTATTACCTTACAGTTTATAATTAGCTCTTTGTCTTTTATGCTTTGTATGTATCTGTGATGTTATTTTTATACCTACTAAGAAATGCCAAAAAACTACCTCTTCGTTGTGATATTATTATGTTACAATGCACTGGATAATTATTGTTGATAGAATGGAGCTTCTATGAATAGATATTTATTCGCAATATTTTTATTTTATAATGAATTATAATTATTATATTATACATCATTACAGGGCAGAATCAGAGACATCTTGTAACGATATGAAACGTGCAGCTGCCAAAAAATTAATTGAGTGCTACTTTTACCAGCTGACCGATGGTTGCGGTAATCGTGATTGTGGCAATCAGTACTGTGCATCTAGTGGAAAAGTATGCCAAACTACAAAGTTGCTTCTTAATTTTCTTATTAAAATCTGATCAAATTGTATTATTAGTGAATTAACTATTCATTAAATTCATTAATAATTCTTACTCTTTAGCTATCTGTAAATTAATTTAAAATCTAACGGCTATATGGAAATTTTGTGTGAGCTCATTATTGACAGTTCATGTTTAATAATGTTACATTAAGCTATTTTAATTGTCACGTTAGATATTATTTTTCAAAGATATTACCCAAGAGTATATTTTCAATGACAAATTTGATATTGATTATATGTATTAGTTTGTCACTTGAATAGTAATATTATGATTATTGATATAAATGATTCAAAGTGGGTTTAAAATTCTAGCTTACGAACCTGACAGCAGATGAAGCAGCCGCTCAAGCTATTAGCTTATTTTCAAAAGATGCAAGATTGTGCGACGGTGTCCATCCAACCAAAGTCGCAAGAACAACCATGGAACCAGGTCCAGCATCTCTAGCCAAAAGTCTACCAAATAAAAATGTTAATCCTACATGCTCTGTAGAAGGTTGGTGACAAAGTTTATCGTTTAAAGCATGTTTAATATATCATTAAAATATATTTTAATTTAGAAATGATGGATAGTAGTTTACCAACTGAACAAAAGAGTTTAAATTTACCTGTTGATTATTCAAGTGAAACCGATGACAAAAGTATAATAATTGATTTTGTGAAATCCACTAACAAAAGTGTGTTATTAATTTATCCTTTGATTTAACTTCTGTTGTAGCATAAATCACAATATTCCTAAAAATTTTAGATTTATCTCAGATATATAAGTCTAAAAATAAACGTCGTAAAGGGTCGGCTTCAACTATTTATAAGAAAAGGCCTTCCAAAAAATCAAACCTATTGGCCATGTTACAAAGAAATTCTGAATTTACCAATAATCAGCATCTTCTAATTAATAAATTAATCCTTTTGGCTTTATATTTAAGATATGTTGATGCAAAACAGATCATCAATGAGTCAAAGTCAAAGACCAAATGAAATTTTTCCTTAAATTAAACTTATTTATTTTCACGATTGTAGAATAAAAATAAAAGTAAAAAGTAGTCAAATTTTGTATTATGTATTATACTAATTTAATAAATATCATAAATGCACTTTGTGTGGTTTTTCATTTAAGGATTTAAATATACAATGATACGTTTCATTTTTAGCAATTATTTTTAAATTTATTTGAAAGATATAGTTGATTTAATTTTAATTTTTAGGAAAGTCAGTGCCATATCTTACCGAAACAAAACTTCTTGATATTATTAGCAAGTGTAAGTCAGAAGGTTCATACTGTCTTCTCATTAGGACATTGGGAGAAGTTTTTTCGTCAGCACAAGCTCTGAGCCAAAGTTTTTTAAAGTCTGAAAAAGATGATTCACCACTCACAGTCTTGCTTGATAGAGCTCCTGCATCTTTGCTGTGTCCTTCGGGAGATTTAAGTAAAGAGGCAGTTAGATCGTTACAAGGCGAAGATAAAGAAGAAGACAGCAGCGATCCTACACCAACAGTTCCTCAGATTGATGACACTAATGTAGATTTACCAGCGGTTCGTCGAACTTTTGCCGCCCTTTGGTCTTTACCAGGTATTGTTAGTCACTTATTATTATTATTATCATTATTATTATTATTATTATCCCTAAATATATTAAAAGTAAAATATAATATTTAATAAGATTGCATTATATTAGTTAACGACAAAAATTATTTTTATCAGGGGAAGCGTTCGAATCTGCATTAGTACATGCTCTAGTCACGTTGGCTGATAATATAGAATTAAATTTGCGAGTATTTAGTGGTAATTCTGAGGATAGCACAGACAGCCTGCTAAATGTATTTTTAATTGTCTTCGAGATCCCTGTTTTGGGAAGCAGTGAATATTTAGAAATGGCTTTGCACATGTTGTGCAAAGCTGCATCTTGTTTACCTATTTCGGATCAAGCCAAACTTGCTTGTATTTGGGCTCGGCATTGTAAAACACGATTGCCAAGTCTACTTCAATCGCTCCAGCAACTTATTACTGTTAAAGTAATGATGTTAAATTGTAGAGTAGTTATGCAACCTAAACGTAGAAAAGCAAATTTAATTGTTTAATATTCTGTTTCCATAATAGGTTATTGGAGGTACATTCACACGAGATTACTGTGTTCAAGATACAGATACTATTACAGCAACAACGAAAGTAATGAAAATTGTGTACTTTGCTAGTATTTTAGCTGGTGAGCTGGATTCACCAGAGCTTGCTCTTGACGAAGATAACGAATCCAATAATACTGAGAAATCTAACCAAAGAGCTTCGACAATTGCTCAGGTAAAATTTTAACAAAATTTTTAACAAGATTAACAGAAAAATGATATTAACAGGGGAGATTTCTCTTAATTATCATTATAATGAGTACAATGAAATTTTTTTCATTAAAGGATCCACTAGCTGTTGAATTAGCAATCTCATCGGTGGATGCTCGTAAACCTCTTATACCGTTTATTGACTTTTATAATGAGCCTTTAAGTGATATTGTTGAAATGGATAAAGATTTTGCCTATTACAAGAGTGAGCAGCCAAAGAAATTTAGTTTTATGAATTATGCGTTCATTCTTACACCTGCTACAAAAACTCTTGGTTTATATTATGACAATCGTATAAGAATGTATAGCGAACGTCGAGTAAGTTTTCTACAAGCAGTAGTTGGACAGCCTACGACTCCATACCTTAGACTGAAGGTAATGGAAAATCACATGCGATGATACGCTTAATACATTATTAATACATTACAATCATAAGATAATAAATTATTCTTCAGGTAAGAAGAGATCACTTAATTGAAGATGCCCTCATTGAATTAGAAGTAGTAGCTATGGAAAATCCTTACGATCTTAAAAAACAACTAGTGGTTGAATTTCAAGGTGAGCAGGGTGTTGACGAAGGTGGAGTTTCTAAAGAATTTTTTCAATTAGTCGTACAAGAAATTTTTAATCCAGATTTTGCTATGTTTACAACACAGGTATTTTAGTACAATACAATCATTTTACCAAGATTCTTTAATAATTAAGCTTTAATTGATAAATCGATGCGATCAAATATTATGAATTTTTAGGAGGATACACAAACGACGTGGTTTAATCCAACATCTTTTGAAAGTGACGCACAATTTACTCTTATAGGCGTAGTTCTTGGATTAGCCATTTACAATAATGTTATATTAGACGTACGTTTTCCAATGGTTGTATATCGTAAGTTATTGGGTAGAAAAGGCAGTTTTCCTGATTTAGAGGATTGGAGTCCAACGCTTTACCGAACCTTATTAGAAATGCTAGAATATACCGGAGATGATATGCAAGATATGTTTATGCAAACTTTTAGAGTAGGTTATAAGTAAGTTCTTCTTAATCTTCATAAATTATCGATACCTGTTGAAATAAAATATTAACGGGGTTTATTCTAATACTTGTCTAGAGACGTATTTGGTTCTTATTTATTCCATGAGCTTAAGGAAAATGGTGATGAAATTTATGTTACGCAAGAAAATAAAAAAGAATTTGTAGATTTGTATGCAGATTTTTTACTCAATAAATCCGTAGAAAGGCAATTTAAAGCATTTAGACGTGGTTTCCAAATGGTGACGGACGAAAGCCCACTAGCTCTATTATTTAGACCAGAAGAAATCGAGCAATTAGTCTGTGGGAGCAAGATTTTCGATTTTGCGGAATTGGAGGCGTCGACGGAATATGAAGGTGGATATACATCAGAGAGCGATACTGTACGTAATTTCTGGCAAGTCGCTCATTCTTTGACCCCTGAATATCAGCGAAGACTTTTGCAATTCACAACTGGTAGTGATAGGGTGCCTGTTGGTGGTTTATCACGTCTTAAAATGGTAATAGCACGCCATGGTCCAGATTCCGATAGGTAATTCATGAATTAGAAGTGAACTTATTATTTAAGGGAATACTAATGAATTGCATTATTTTTAATTGAAATATCAATTTTTTTCGATTACTTTTAGTATTTATTTATGGTTGACATTGTAATTTAACCTATGCTTGAATACATAAAAGTTATTGATATAATGATTTATAGCATTCCCTTAAAGACTTTTAATATTATTTTTATTATTTAATAAGTATTGATGTTCAACGTGGCTTATAATTCATACTTATAATTACAGATTACCAATAGCTCATACCTGTTTTAATGTGTTACTGTTACCAGATTATAGTACAATAGACAAACTACAGGACCGATTATTGAAAGCTATTAATTATTCAAAGGGCTTTGGTATACTTTAAATAATTAAAAGGCGCTATTTTTCATTAGTTACAAGGCATATCAGGAGAAAAATAATTTTGTTAAGCTGTCATTACATGGGTACAAAAGTGTGTAGAAAAGAAAGTGGAGCAATTTGCATCATTAATTTCGTTTCACCAGCGCATAATTCATGGATGTTTTTGGTACTTTTAGTCATTTAGTACGCGTTGTTGGAACGAAATTGAATGTTGTAATTGTTTATTATCATGGAAAGCGGAAACGAATCTCTCACACAAACGCTTTTTCTATTCCATGTTTCATCAGCCTTAGTCACAGATTTTTATTTATTGTGAATGTTATGCTAATTTATAATGTTTCTCTTAACTCTAAAATAATTCAAAATTGACATTTTTTTATAAACGCGTGCTTGTGAGTTGACGATTTAGCATTACAAAATCCATAATTAATTTTTACTTAAGTGTAAAGTGTCGAGAATTTCGTTAGCGACTGTCATTTCGTTATTTATAATGCAATTGAACATGAAATTGGCACATACACTAAAGAAGTTAAAAAAAAATATTTAAAAAGAAAAAAAAAAGAAAAGAAATGACTGTGATGCGAGTATAAATGTCGAGTAATTGCATAATAAACTGTGTACAGAATGTTTTACATATGTACATGTTTTTTTAAGAATTTTTTTAACCTTTAAAATTTTATGCATAATATTAATAATGAAAAATGCGTAATATTAATAATTAAATAAATGCATATTAACATCGTTTCTCTTTTTTTCTTTGTTGCTTTGTATTTGCACATGACGATTTGGCTCTAAATTTATACAAACATTCTATGTATGTAAATATAATTATAATTGTAAACCTTTCATCGGAGTAGATTATTATAGCAACACACAAATTATTTCAAAATATGATCTTAAAATATGAAAAATTAATATGGTACAGGATAAAAACAAAATCTTTATATAAGGAATATTTTAAATGGCTGTACTTTTATTTGTGCTCATTGTATATTCATATTTTGCTGTACATTTAGATAACAAAATTGAAATTATTCAGAAATTTATAATTAACATATCTTTCATCATTTTATTATTCAATGTCATTTTAGTCATGTGACAATAAAAAATCATTGTTATACTACACTAACTTATTTCTTATGCTTTATTAAATATATAAAAATTGTATATTAATATATAGTATGAAAAGATTTTACATATCAAGTTATTAAAATTAAATTTAATAATTCTTTATAAAAATGGAACGCAAAAATATCGACTAATTTATTTCATCAAGAGTAACAAAGTCTTACTGTTTATAAATTGCATAGGATTATTTGATTCAACTGTGTCGTGCCAAAGCGCTTAAAGTAATTGGATGGTTTTGTATATAGATTTATCACAATATTTGTGATTCTTTAAATAATTCTATAATTAATGGACGGATAGCTTTTGTATACAATCAGGCTTCGTTTCTTTAAACTAATAACCTAATGGCAATAATAGCAGTTGCAGTAAGCATAGACAATACAGTTTGAGAAGCGCTATTGCATCTATGATCAAAGTAACATATACACCATGTTACTTCATCGTAAAAATTTCTATAAATATCCAGCTGATGAATACTATTGTTGACATAATGCCCTAATCGGACATCTTTGGCAGCAGGTCTACAGCCTTCGTATTTATCTGCTGGTATATCAGTCCTAAAACCCCTAACAGCACTTAAACATTCTCGAGTAATTACTGTTTCAGCTGAAAATAATTAAATTTATATTATTATGAATATAGCAATCACATTTTTACGTTAATATAACGTACCTCCTTTTCTCTCAATAATTTTAACACATTTGTCGTCATATTCTGGGCACGTTTCTCCCCAGTACCAAAGCCAGTTAAATGGTGTTCCACATCCAGGTTGATTGCTATTGCAACGATAGCAATATAAAGCATCACCTATTTAAAACGTTTTATTACTGATTTAATATTCATGAATAATATTCCACATACGATAGTTATTAAAATCAATTATCTTTTTCGCAACAAGAATTTATACATATTTATTTTATTACTTTTGTACAACAAATCTAATATCATTCGTCGAATCATTTTTTATTTTTTTATAACAATTTTAATATAAGGATAAATAATTTCATTAAAGATATCTATTTGCTTGCGGGCCACGCCCCCTGCATTAAATGTGGTTATGAAAAATTCAAAATTGATATATCACGAATAATGTAGCGAATAATTAACTTGCCTTTTTGTACCAATGTTCCTACGAACAATGAAATACACAATATACTTTTGAACATTTTGCTTAGATAAGCGTCATTTATCATTTACACATAAAACTTTCGTCGAATAAACCTATCTCGTTCTCTCCAGTGCAGTATCTTCTACGGAGTTCAGATCTGTTATTCAAGTAATCCTGCACTCCATCAAATACATAAATACAACAGTCGGTAAAACAGAAATGTATATTATTATGATTATTAAGTGTGTATAATTCTATTGATTGAGTACTACAACATTTATTAAATCCTCATTAATTATATTCGGATTAATGAATTCGGATAGCTTATGTCACGCATTATGTTCTCAATAAAGTTCGTAATATTTTCTTATTTAAATATTGATTAATGAATTGAATATGTCCTTAAAATATAAAATGCTCGAGTGATGTTTTTCGTTGTTGAGAAATTTATTAATAAAATCTTAAGAAATTTTAAATTCAGTTAACGCGAGAGTTAATTATGTATATTAGAATTACTTGGTAATATTGATTTTACGCACAATCGATCATATTACTTATTCAGATTATTTATACTACCGTGATAAATAATAATTGAAATAGATTTGCCTTTACGAGTAATTTTTATTATGATTTACTTTTCTTTCTTTTTTTTTAATATTTTAATCGAAGATAGTTAAATATAATCTATTTTTATTTTCAAAGATATTTATGCTCCTTTATTAAATTAATAAAAATTAAATTTACCACCACGTAATTGTTGAAAGTAAAAATAAAAAACAACAACAACAACAATATAATAGTAGCTATTGTTAATGAAAGGTCGAATATGATTTGTAAAAATTGAAAAATGCAACATGAAATAGAAAAATTAAAAAGGAAAAAGCTATGAGTAACATTCGCTTGTAATGTATGCATATCGTAAATTCTGCATTACATTAATGTACTTGATAGTGCTTAGCTATTATAGAGTAATTACGTATAATTACGCATTGAAACAAAGTTATCGCATCAAAGTAGAAAATTGCGAGTAATGTATGCGATAAGCATTCACATCAAGCACTATAAGCGACTACTCCCAAAGCTTAAGTAAATCAAGCAAACGACGCGTCCATCGTCTAGCTTTATGACAAAATCTCTCGATCCTTATTAAATAGTCATTAGAATCCTCGTTTTCGACTTTCACTTTACTACCGAGATAAAAGGCCCGTTTGCCTACCATTGTGAGCTCTAATTTTCACATCGTAGACCCGCGTAAAGAATTCTTACCGCCATATACTCCATATACCCGCATTGTGCCGCAAGATGAACTTTCTGCTGTTATTCACCCGCATGTGAAGTGCATGTAAGCTTCTCCCATTCACGAGATCTCATCGCTCCTTAAATTATCGGATAATAAACGGAAACCCCACTGGACGTGCCGTCATCGAGAAAGCTAACGAAGCTCGACAGGCCCAGATCCATTGATAAATATCCTGCTTACGTTCTACTGTTGATCGATTAATTTCATAACATTGGCCAGTCGATTCGAGGGATGTTTCTCCGATTACATATTCAATTCTTTGGATGAATGCTACAGGCACCTTTTCTTTTTTCTTTTCTTTTCTTTTTTTTTCTAATGTGCAGAGCAAATTTCCTACACTTATTAACAAGCTGGTTATTTAGTAAATTCTTTGCTGCCGTTTTCCAAAATGTAGCAATCCAATTCCAATCGTTTTAAAAAGTCTTGTCCAAGAATTTTACATATATTGAAAGTTTCAGAGGATTTGCAAGTATTTAGACAAGTATATAGACTTCATTCGAAATCAATTGAACAGATTTGAAAAGTATTTGATACGATGTTAATTTGTGATATTGTCACGTATCGAAAGAACTTTTTTTTTTTTTTTTTTTTTTTTTTTTTTTTTTTTGTAATCTTTTGCCTTTACACTACATACACTTTGTTAGATGTAAATTATTTTCAATTTTCAATAATTTTTTTCTTTTTTTTTTCTTTCGTTCTAATCCACGCGTATTTACATATCTTTTTAAAAATAAAATACATACATTAAGATTGTAAATTGAAAATTTATATTCGCGTACATTTTTATCATTAATAAACATATTTAAACACACACACACACACACAAAAATTATTTACTCGTAATATATTGTATATATCGACATATTGTAATACGTACTAATTAAGTTTATAGAGAAGCTGTTTAATAAAACCGTTAAATATTATGCTGAATTAAATGACTGCGAACACAAAAGCGTAATCTTGTATATTTTTTCATCAGTCAATTGAGTGAAACATCTTCAATTTTATTAATTATCATCCCATTATAAATTTATAATTATTAATATATTTATTATTATATATATTTATGAGATGTATAAATTTTTACAACCATTCAACTAAACAATAATTTATTGTAAACTTAATAAAATAATTTTGTCTACTTACACTTTTTGTCAGCGAAGTTGGCGTATTTTTATCATTTGATGTGTGCATGTATGTACGTACATATATTTTAATGTCAGCTGTAATTATTGGCAACGCGATCACAAATACGTCCGTATAGAAATTTTAGCACAAATTTATAAAAGTGAATCTGAAAGAATTTCTACAATTTATAATTGCTCATCTGGAATCTAAATGCAAGAATGTAAATTCAACTACGTCGTTGTTTTGGTAAATCTAATTATATTTACAGTTAATATATATATATATATATATATATATATATATATATTTAATCGAGACTATAAATTTTTCAGTCCTTTTTACTGTTTCTTTTGTCTTTTAAAATTAAGTACAAAATTCGTCATTTAGTACTTTCCTTATAGTATCGTTTACGTAATAAATATTAAATATCTCAATGCTACTTTGGCAACAGTATTGTGTAATTTCTTCATTTCATCTAATTGATTAATATCTATCAATAGCCATATGAATAGTGCTACCTCTACATTTTAATAAAGCATTGATCGCGGTTTAATGGACTGAAATAATGGCGCTTATCACAGAATATGGAGGAAAATATTTAATTTTAACTACATACAAAGTAACAGATTTTTTTGTGTACCTACTTTAGAGATAAGATGACCTTGCATTCATCGTCACGTTTTATACATTAAACGAATGTTTTAGTGTTTGTAGAAACTATATTCTATTAAAATACAAGATTAAAATTTTAATTTTCAATTTTTATTATCTTATGTTTTTTTAATATTTTGTAAAGTAATCGTAAATTTGACTCGCGTATTTATATTGTCTAATAAGGTGAGTGCCAGTGATAGGGATCCTGTGTTTTTGTTAACATTTTAGTTCTAAAACATACGTTCTCCAATAGCAAAATATTTAAAACAAAAAACCTTCGTATTTATTTAATTGGTAATTTATTTAAATAATAGAGAATAAAAACCTACACGCCAATCGAATAAGAGTAATGTTCGTTTGAGCTGCGATTATTACAAAAAAAAAACAATTGATTATTTTTAATTTAAGTTTAGAGAAGAAACTAATATTTAATGCATAAACACGAGCAAGTTATATTATATGTTAAAATGAAGCTTACGGTAATTTGTACATTCAAGTACAATATAATAAATGTAAAGAATTTATATAATAACAAATATGGGTAAGTGCATATACAATTTTGAAGACCTTAAATTAAGCTATTTGTTTTATTTTGTTTTTTACATGATATACAATACACGCAAATTGATTTTTTAATCATTAGTTCTTACAGCTACAATAACGATAATATTATTTACTTTTATTAGAATTATTTATACAAATTTAATGTATAATAATTTTTCAAATTACAACATCGAAAAGAAGGTAACACGTGAACGTTATTATTTTATGTAATAAAATTCTTTCCCGATCACATAGGAATTACAAATTTATGTTGTAAAATTCTCTTTTTGAAATGAGATATGTAAGCGTGATGATTTGAAAAAGTTTTATACTTATTTAAACCGTATTAATTTAGGAAAAGTAAATAACATTATAATGCTTATTACCAGTTTTATTTATTTTTTTTTTAATTTTCAAAGAAAAATGAATCAATTTGTTTTAGAATCTCAAGTATAAGATATTTTTCAATCTATTGCTTTCCTCATTTTATCAAACCACTTTGCTACAGAGCTCTATATTATCAGTTTTAGATTATACAGTTTTCTTTAGAAAAAGTCTATGTGTAACTGATTGAACTGTTGTAAATATTGAAAGAATAACTGAAATGAAGATTATGTTAATTCTTGAAAAAATAAATTTTCTTTCGCTTAGAATACACGCGTGGTTAAGCGAAATGATGTATGAATTTTTATTATTTAACAGAATAGGATTTTCGTGCTTTTCTAATTATCAGACAAAAGGCAAAACACAGAAACGAAAATTTAGATATGTTTTTATCTATTGAAAAGTGAAGGTATAATAGAGAATTGCTTAAGTATAAATTTAACTCTTCCGCTCGTGCAGAGGTGCGATGAACTTTTGTACAATTTGCTATGTCATGAATAAATTATTTTGAGGATTTCATGTGTAATCGGAACACAATATAAATTTACGCACCTGATTCAATTTTGTAGCTACGATAAAATTGTTAATCATTCTTCAAGTATATATATATTGTATGCGTATTGTATAATAAACATCAATAGTATTATATTTAGGCTTATTATTGTTAATTACAATGACACGGAGACGTCGAGTTGGAGAGCTTGAGATAGAGAGAGAGATAGAGAGAGAGAGAGAGAGAGAGAGAGAGAGAGAGAGAGAGAGTGAGAGAGTGAGAGGGAGAGATTGAGTGGGTGGGAGAGAGGTGACCGGGGATAAAAGCAATCACTCTAATTATTTATAAACAGTGGAGAAGCAATTCGCTTATTGCGAGCTCATTTTAAATCGATTGAAAAGTCTCGGCTGCTATTTTGAAAACTCAACAATGTAAACGAAGGAGAGTAGGAGGCACTCGTGCCGGGCGCCGCAATTATGTTGCCAGTAATATTTATCCTCTTCCTCGTGTGCGTTCGCGCGGAAGTAACACGTGATGCGAACCGCTGCTCCTGGGCTCCTAATCGAACATATGCTTCAACGTCGTCTTCCGTCACGGACTACGGGCGTGCAGAAGGTTCAGCAACGCAAGGGAATGCACCGGTACTTTTTCGTGAAGAGGCTGATTGCTGGGAGGTAGTACTGGTAAGGCGGATGTAAGCCATATCCGACTTTCTCATAAAGCGAGGCGGACGACGCGAACGACGCGGAGTCGAGTCCCTCATTCGGAAAATCCAGCATTATTGCCAATCAGCCGAACGGTCTGTTGGGTTTGCGACCTCGGGGATGTCGGCGTCAGCCCGTGGAGTTCGCCGAAGGAAAGGGTCTGTCGTAGGCCGTGTGACAAGGTCCTTCGATAACGTCGACAGTTCCCGGGTAGCTCGAAGTCTCTGGGAGTCGGGACGATCGCGCGGGCGTTTCACCGGCTGGACGGTCGAGGGCCTGCGCTGTGGTGGCGCTGCGATCGACATCTCGCTCTCTCGTCCGCGACGAACGACTCCGGTCCGCTAGTAACAGGTGGTTCGCGTTGGTTGGTCGAATCCCGCTCCTCGACCGGGCCGTGTAGTCGCTACCCCTTCCGTCGCGCCCCCGCGCTCCCTCGCTCGCTCGCTCACACACACACTCTCTCTCTCTCTCTCTCTCTCTCTCTCTCTCTCTCTGTCGGCCGCAGGCGCAGACGACCGGGCCGCCGCCACCGCCGCCACCGCCGCCGCCACCGCCACAGCCACCGCCGCTGCCGCAGCCGCAGCCGCAGCCGTGGCCGCAGCCACAGCCGTCACGACCCCGGCGCAACCGCGAGTCGTAAGCGCTCGGCGCAGTGCGTCCGTAGAACCACGTGCGTTAGGACGCGTCCTCGATTGCTTTCACTGAGCGAGAGACGAGAGGTAGGCGCGCGCGCGCGCGCCCCAGGTACCGTCACCGGTGCAGCTCGCCCGAGAAGCATACCGAGTCGCGGTGGTGACGTGCGATCGAATCAAAGGGGGGGGGCGCGAAAATTCAAAAGGGACAACGCCCTGCCGGCGTCCGGCGCCGGCGACTCATACGGTCCGCTGGACGCGGTCAGCGAGCAACAGCGGCCAGTGCGCGAGTGGTGCAGTGAGCGCGAACCCTGGAGCTGCTGGAGCGAGGTGACGAGGGTGTCGGGCTCGTCGTCCTCCTCGTCCCCGTCGTCGTTGTCGAGAGGTAAGACAGGGAGGTCTGGGCGGTACGCCATATGTTGGCCGCGCGCGTTTTTAGCCCCCACGGAGGCGCCCGCTCGATCACGTGCGCACCTCGCGGGATTTAAAGGCCGACCCGCGACGAAGACCCGCGAGTTCGCGCAGCCGCTTTCTCTATCCGGGCGGCCCCTTAGCCGCCGTTTATAGCCATGAACATCCCGAACCGCATCGATTTTCGCCTCCGTGCTACACCCCCGCGTTCCGCCGCTACGCGCCGACAAGGACTTTCTAATTCTTTTGTCCGTGTCGTCCGCTTCTTCGCGAGCAGCCTTCGCTATGTCGGCGTTTCCAGTCTATAGTAAGAGAAGCGCAATTAATCGGTGAGGAAAGTTATTGCACGCTAGCGGTACTTTCGACAAGTATGCGTCGCTGCTTGTCGTCGCCGCCGCCGCCGCCACCGCCGCTGCCGCTGCCGCTGCCGCTGCCGCTACCGCTGCCGCTGCCGCCGCTACCGCTACTTAATGTTTTTCGCCCTTCACTCGCGATAAGTGATAATTTCTTTGTCGTGAAAAGCCCTACCCCGTATGCACGTCGGCTTTCTTTATTCTCCTTAATTGTACAACCGTACGTGACGGACGATTTCCTTCACCGAGCTCCTCCATACATTATCGCTCCTGTGATAAGGCTGATACAACTCTGTTCTCAGCCCAGATTGTTTAGAATTGATGAAGATTAACGATGAGCTCATGCTCTTGCTCAGCTCATCAACGGTCCAGCGAATAGGCTTACGATTATTTAATGGCGTGCGCGCGACGCTTTTTCCAACAATACAAACAAATTATGACATAATAGCGGCCGATCAGCATACACATATTGTACATTAACATGCTCGATGAAATATCAGTTCGTATTTACAAATACGTCGTCGGTGGCGGCGGCGAAGGCGACGATGGTGGCGGCGGCGTCGCTTCCTCCGCACGATCAACAAGTTGCAAATATTAGACTATGGTATGGGCGCTCACCTACGCTCGATAATCCCGTTGGAATTGATTTTTTTAATCATGAAATTTTCGAATCCGTGTTATCAAACTCTCTCTCTCTCTCTCTCTCTCTCTCTCTCTCTCTATCTCTATCTCTCTTCATCTCTCTTCATCTCTCTTCATCTCTTTTTTACTCCTTTCCACTGTGCTACCCCCTCCTCCCCCTATTTGCCTCTCTCACTCTCTACCTCTCTCTTTTTCTTTCGCTCCTTCTTTCTAACCAACGACGACGGCAGCGCACAACTAGGTTAGCGACGAGTGCCGCTCCGAAAAATCGCATCCGTCTCGTAAATCAATTAAGAAGGCCATTTCTATGGATCGTAAATGCATGATGCAAAGAGGCGGGGGTGGGAGAAGAAAAGTAAAGCGTCTTTCCCTCGCCCTCGACTTTAAAGAGCTCCGGGAATCCTGTAAACCGGTTCGTTATCACTAGTGCATTTCTTTACCTATTGCCTTTTCAAGATTCTTGCTTACCTGCCCTCGCGAAAAATAAGTAATCGTATGTACGAATATACTCACACGTATGTGCACGTATATAACTCTACCCCGCCCCCCCCCACCCACCCCCCCCCCCCCCCACCCCCCCCCCCCCCCCCCCCCCCCACTCGCTCGAACGCGTCGCGGTTAATTAAATCATACGCGTATTATCCAGGCACTGCATCACCACTACGACGGCCAGTCACATTATCCACTGGAGTAAGAGCGACGCTCGTTGGATTTTTAATCCAACCTAATTACGAACGACCAGCTAACTGTCACCAATGTCACCGATTTTGCAATGACGAAGAGAGCGGATCGTGGCAGCGCTTAGTCGATCGAAACGTCCATAGGCCCTCCCCCCCCCCCCCCCCCCCCCACCCACCCACCGCCACCATTGCCACCCACACCGGCACAATAAAGCAAGCGTGCGTTTCCGCTTCGCGCGCTATTTTCAGCCGCACTGCCGCCGACTTATTGCGTTTTTTTTGTCCCTCCCACCCGTCCTCCTTCCCTCTTTTCCTCTTTCCTTCCTTCCTTCCTTCCTTCCTTCTTTCCTTCCTTTCTTCCTTTGCTTCCTTCCTTCCTACCATTCTCCCTCCCTTCCATTCGTCCGTCCTTCCTTCCTTCTTTCCTTCTTCCTCGCTTATTCACTCCCATTATACATTGACATATGGCTTACCAAGGAAAACGTCACTCCGACCGCCGATTAACCCGATTTTATTTTTCGGATTAAGATTTCGCAATTCGAGGCTGTTAAGAGAATCCGCTGTTCCGTTACGCTACGCCGCACATTACGATTTCGGTTCGCTCTACCGAGACTACCATTCCTTTAAAGTCCGTGTGCGCACTTAGCTTCTTATGGGCTTTTAATTATCGATCTTGATGTTCATCATATCCTTCCTACTTCTCGAGACGAAAGGTCGAAAATCTAAAGTCCCCGGATTCGTCCAATAAACCATCGATTCTATCTACGAATTTGTTACTCTAATTGGATTATCATTTTATCTCGTTGCATTTCTAAAGATGCGTGCCGAAAATTGCCAGGATTTTCGCGCTCACTCACCGAAACTTCATTATAAAGTGGCTTCTCGTACCAGAATGCGGCAAAATGCGGCCGATCGCACTTCTCATCGTGCAATTTTATCGCGGCAGGGTATGGGCGGGAGGGAGAGGCGCAGTCGAGTCGACTCAACTCGGTATCACGATTACCACCGATGTACTTCAGGGCGTCGCGAGCGCAGTTTAGCGTCCCGTTCCTCGAAAAGAGCTCTCGTAAGGCCCGGGTTTACTCGTAACCGCATCGGGCTAGTCCCAGGAAACCTTGACTCATTATGTCCTAAAATAGCCGCCGGCGGTTTTCGATGGCCGAGTGTCGTGTGTGGGGCTCCTCCGCTGACAGTCGGCGCGTAGCTGCGTTCGGCGGCGCACGTGGGAGAAGACGCCCAGGTTTGGGAACCAAGTACAAGGCTGCTGCTCCCCGGGCTCGAGGATAATTTCAACGGCGCACCGTTTGGATGTTGGTCTCGGACGCGGATGTCGTCTTGCGAGGATACGTCGTCGCGCGGTGTCTGTTCCCTTAGAGCGCGGCTGCTCCTTATGTATTTATGTTTACGCGTCGTGCGAGCATGTGCGATGCTCGAGGCAAAAGGATGCTTCGTCGTAAGTCTGACGGTTGTATTGGAGAAGATAGCCATACTGAATATGAGACAAAGCAAAGTTGTGTCATCAAACGCGCTGATCACTGTAAATGAAAGGCATTTCATCAATGCCTCTAACGAGCCTCTTAATATTACTATTGAGAGAGACCCCCCCCCCCCCAAAACAAACCACACTTTTAATCCCCCACCTCTCTCTCTCTCTCTCTCTCTCTCTCTGTCACTCACTCTCTCACTCACTCACTCACTCAGTCACTGTCATCCTTTCCTTCTATCTCTTGCTCTTAACAATAGTGCATTCGACTTGTCAGTAAAGTAATTTTATATCGCGTTTGTCGTGGATTTTTCACTGGCGACAATAGTCCTCCTACATGGCTATTCGATTAATGTCGTTTGCGGTATTCTATTTACGAGCAACGCGATGTATAGCGGATTTCTGCGGCAAGCGCATCGATCGATGTAGATAGAAAGACTGATTTATTAAGGACAATGAAATTAATGTTATTAATGATAATTTATTGAATATAATATTGAATTGCGCGTAGTGACTTCATTTGCGTGTAAAATAAATATTAAATAAGAAAATTTATTGGTATTGCTTGTTGTGCGTTAGGGTATTAATTTAAATTCATTTTTATTTAATGTTTGATACTCTTTGAAAATATATGTAATGTTAAATACATGAAAGATTTTTCGTTTCTAGTTAATAAAGAGCGCTAATTTGCCTGCGAAATAAATCAAATACTGTTTTTTGTTCTAATGATGTCAGCGCGTTGTTATTATTATTAGTATACGAAGACACATGGCTTTCTACTGTAATTATTTATCTTTACAATAAAATTGATTCGACAAATTTTTACTAATTTTACTTACTCGTTAATAGTATACGGCTAAATAATACATAAAAGCAACAACGACTATAAGAGAACTATGAGAATAATAATAATAATAATAATAATGATAATAAACTGTTCGAAATTTTATTCAATGCTTTGTGACAATATAAATGTCGAAGCCATTATGAGTAATTCAAACGTTTTCAGTGGAAAAATAATTTTTAAATAATCATGCAATTAGCTCATACAGCCTTTCATATCTCTCTTTCTCTCTATACGCGCGCACGCATGTGCACATTTATGCAATGAATCATGATTCCCTATGATCTGCTCATGGAAGAACTTTTGCCCAGTAGAGAAATTGCTATTATACGGCATGAGTTTCACCTTCATTAGAAGGACGATCGGTTACATTAACGATAAAAAGTAATTAGCCATAAGGCCATACATCATTCGTAATAAATCTGTATATAAATGAGAAATGAGAGAGAGTGAGAGAGGGTGGGGGGGGGAGAAGAGTGGTTAGAAACTAGCCAAAGAAAAATAAAAAAAAAAAGGGTTAGACCGTACGTAGTAGTATTGACATCGCTGTACGGATCGATCAGCGAATTAAAATGCGAGCGAAAGGCCTCAACGATAAGATTGTCGCCGGCATTATTGTAATTATTAAGCGGACAATCGATCGTTAAGCTCTCTGGCTTATTTTTCAGCGAAAGCAGAAGGAGACACGATGCTTTAATTCAGCCGAGTTAAATCACCCGGCAGCATTGCGAGAGCGTAAGGCTCCGCGAGCATCTTGAGAAAGACCGCCAACACCGACATCCACAGAGGAAGAGGGAAAAAACAAAGAGGGAGAGAGAGAGAGAGAGAGAGAGAAACAGACATAGCGAGAGAGAGAGAGAGAGAGAGAGAGAGAGAGGACAAGAGAGAGAGAGAGAGTGAGAGATCTTCTCACACACACACACACACACACGCACGCACGCACGCACACACACACACACACACACACACACACACTCACTCACCAGTACAAAAAGAAAGAGAGAGAGAGAGAGAGAGAGAGAGAGAGAGAGAGAGAGAGAGAGCGCGAGAGGGAGGCCGAAAGCTTCCTTCCTCGCCGACGATAGGATGGAGTTTTACGACGTGGGAACCAGCGACCTTAGGGAGCTCTGGGACTCGTACCTCGTCGAGTCGGTAAGTCCAAGACGATTCTCTACGTGACGAATTCCAGGGCGGCGGCGCACAGTACTGCAACGGGACCGACGACGGCAACGTCGACGCGCAATCCCCAAGCCCGGGATGCACTTTCACTACTGCACCACCATGCGGGGCACCGATCTTACAATCGCCTCATTCACAGTTAAATTGAAAACTCTCCGCGTGGTAGAAACACCGTTGTTGCGCGGTTTCGAACTTTAAGTACCATAAGCGGGAACAGTGCGCGGTATGAGTGGGGGCGGGAGGGAGGGGGGTAAGCATGGTGAAACTGTGTTATTTTACGGACTCCTTATGAAACGTTCAGCTCGCGATCCCGCGCGATTTATATTTTAAACACTGTTTATAAACAAAATATTCGTGCCGAACAATGCAGGCAAGTCCCCCCAACTTTTTATCTGCCATTCATTAGCGACCAATTTTATTTTCATTATGATAAGAAGTATTTCATTCGTCCGCAACGCTCTTGAAATCGCCTTATAACCCATAAGTGCACATAAATTTTATAGATTGAAAAAGTATACTTGCGTCGACGACAGCCGCACTGCACTCGTTCTTTTTTCCTTCGATTTCATTATAATTGATAAAGTGAACATTGAGCTCGCGAATTTCGCTTTTTGAATTTCTCTAGGTGCCCTTAACGGCAAAAACATAGTAGTTCAATTAGGGCGAGTCGCGATCAAAGTACTCCGGATTATTCGATTGTCAAATAAAAGCGCATCGTTGTTTAGTCGCTGACTGTTTCTTCATTCGAATCCAGCTTGACCTTTTATTTTCATTATAAAAAGTTCGAGTGTACTTTTATCAATCGTGACTACGGCCAAGTTGTTGGAAATAGAAACTTTGCTGTTTTATGCTTAACCATGTACATCTTATGACACGGACTCAATATCATAGTCTGAGAAAGAAAATTGCACATATTTATATGCCTCGTAAGCTAAAGACATTTCAAGTGCAATGGCGATGTTCTCATGCTGAACGTACCACTTGAGTTATCATTTTGTCTCTAATCACCGCTTGAATCGATTGAGCAGTAGCATACGATTATACTAATAATGCTAAAGTTTTTATTGGGTTGAGTGAAACGATGACGATGAGTAGACATTAGATTACTTTTCATCGCGTTCGACTGCACGACAAATCAAAATTATAAATGCACATAATACAATGTTAGCAGCGAGCGTCCTAGTTATCTGTAACTCTGATATCACAATTACTTGTTTTATCTATGCAGCTCTATATTAAATGAGGGATTATAAAGACGATTACTTATACATATTTCATTTTCGGATGTCACTCGACAGACTTTGTCGCCGATTTGTCATTTGTGCTCTTGTACCCGCGGCGCTTATCTCAGCCCGTAATTCTCCTTCAAATATAATTAATATACATTATCATCGTAAAATAACTCACGAAAAGCTGAAGTATATACAGATAAAAATTAATAGGTAATTTTGTGGCATATAGTCATTTTTATTGCGTAGTGTATATTTTTGAATATATTAGTAAAACAGACGCGGAGAGTCGTCGGAGTAGAAAACGTTAGTTCTGGGAGGTCGAAACAATATTAATGCTTTTTTCTTGATAAGATATCTATAATTCAGCATGAATTGCGTCAGGTAAAAATAGTTTATAAGATATTGTCCCACTGATTAATTCTTAAATATCTATATATATATATATATATATATATATTTAATGTTAAATATATGATTGGCCTTATGTAACTAAATAATGTATTTGTAGGTAACAATAGTATTTTATAATTTTTGTTTAGTATAAATATGTTTAAAAATGCTATATAGGATTCCTTGTAAATATCATTATTGCTTATAGTTAATGCATTGCCGAATGAAACTTGATGTTCCGCGCTAATTACACCTTTTCTTTTTTTTTTCTTTTTTTTTTCCCCTTCATCATTCGATCTTTTCTAACACATTTCCAGTGGATTGTCTTTCATAAAAATTGTATCTTTTATTACTAATTCTTGCTCTCCGTTATATTAATGCATAAGATTTGCAATGCGTCGCATTTCAATCGACTTTATTTTCTAAATTTGTCGTTTCTACAGCAATTCAAATGCCTTGATGGATTTTTAATTGAAGCGAATGATGAATTATTCACTATATAGTCAAAAGTGTCTCTTATTGTCATGTAATGAAAAAGCTGACCACATGTGACTGCTTTGTAACTCCATTGGTCTGAAATATCATCTGATACTATATAATACAAGTTTAAACATAGTCATTTTCGCATTCGTTACCTATTTAATTCCTAATGAAATTTACTTCAATTTCAATAAGAAGCGCTTATTAAGTCGTGAAATTGACAATGATCGAAGAAATAATTCATTTACATTTACTCTAAAATAAAGTAATTTTTACTCTACATCATTCGCTTATTGGTTTGTAAATATTAGAAAATTAGAATATCGATTATTAGTATATCGATGTTTTACGGTAGGTTATAAATAAGTTATATACTATCAAATCTACTACACTTTACGAGCTAAAAAGTAGTTGTAGTGTACGTCAATTTATAGTGTTTCATTTATTTATCCACGATTGCAGAATTATGCTTGTTTTTTTTTTCTTCATAAATGTCGTGCTATTCAAAGATCAAAATAACACTGATTTGCATCTTGTGAACAATTGGAAAATTTCAAATGATGCAGAATAATTATTCGGTAACAGCCTTATTCAAGCATTAATTTGAACAATCTTGATTGAGATTGGAAGAAATTCCACAATCACAAAAAAAAAAACACAGAGAGAGAGAGAGAGAGAGAGAGAGAGAGAAAACAAAAATTTTTCATTTGTAAAATTGTAAGTATCGAGCACATGTAAGTATATATTATTTGCACAATATTCTTCCACGATTTAGACCATTCTTTTATGTCTTTTGGGAAATATTAATAAAAGAAAAAAACGAACAAAACGAAAAAAAAGAAAAAATAGAAAAGAAAAAAAGAACTTTAATCGTATATTATGGCTCTTTCTTAATATGCACTCGTACAATCGTTAATAAATAATAAATGTATCCAATTGGTCTATAAATATTTTTCACTACCTCAGACATGGGGTAATAAATTAACTGGATATAATCTTCAAGAACATCTGTTTTTCGATGTCGATGTTCTGAACTGAACTATATCTATACGACATTGTACCTTCGTAACGTTGATTATAGTAATACGATATTGCATAGAGTTCTTGTTCGTTTGCGCAGGTGTCAAAGGCGACTCGACACATTAGTGACACAGATGTTTTATGACTCTGGGCTCCTTCAATTTTTCTTTTTCCATTTTTTTCTTTTGCTTTTTCGTCTTATCAACGATCGTGATCCCACAAGTATTTGTAAGGTCTGCAGCTCATGAATACTAATACGCTACACGAACATTCTTTACGAAATAATAGAAGCTTATGGCCCATTACCGACTCTTTGTCCCCTGTTGTTAATATTAAACATTTTTTTCTCCCTCTCTCTCTTGTTTGTTATGCTTTACGCACGAGCGTAACGAAATTTAATATAAATTGAACCTGCTTGACCCATTTTTGCGACGTTGTAGAAAACTGTTTGACTTAACGTTAATGGGTCATTTTTACCCAGTGTGAGAGGTTCTTATTATGCTTAATGGCTTGAACCGCCGAAAGCCTGCGAAAATTGCATACAAGTCAAATTAAGAAAGCCAATGCTAGGCAATTTAACGTAGAAAAAAATTTCCAATTCCACGTGGTGGAATATTAAGGTTAACAGCGAAGAATACACATAAAGCTTAAATCAGCCATTGCTCGGTTATTTAAAAGGAAATCGTTCTTAACGCGCGCTTTTATAACATTAGAATAACCGATGCCAAATGTATAATTCCGAATTGCCGCCGATTAGTCAGCCGTCGCGATTAATTGTCGCTTTAATCGAATGCCTTACAGAATCCTATACATTGGCCTTTTTATTTTTCTTCTGCTTTTAATATAAAATACACTTACGGAAATTCCCGGCATTATTTCAGATTAATGCTAGCTCAATTTCTGCACGTAAACATTATTCTTAAGATTAAAAAATTATTGATAAATAACCTAAGATAAAAGAATTTTTCGATGTGTCACGGCACTTGGTATAATTGTTCAACGAAACGATTTGAGCAGACCTTGCAGTGACGTAACGTTGCTCAAAGAATATTAACAGAAGTGCGCTCAGTTGCGGATAGCGCCGAGTCTTTATTTATTTATTTGTTTGCTTTCACGTGACAAATTGAAAAGCCTAAACGACAAAAGGAGATAATAAACATCGAACGCGTTTGTTTTTGGCGTCTCGCGCTCTATCGGTCCCAACTCTCTATATCTTGAATGAACAAAAGAAGATGAAGAAGAAGAAGAAGAAGAAGACGAAGAAGAAGACGAAGACGAAGACGAAGACGAAGACAAAGACAAAGACGAAGAAAAAGAAAAAAAGGAAAAATAAACGTCATTTGTCCGCTTGGTGTGTTCGCCTATACTTCTAAAGACAAAGACGAAGAAAAAGAAAAAAAGGAAAAATAAACGTCATTTGTCCGCTTGGTGTGTTCGCCTATACTTCTCGCTCGTTTCCGTTCAATCGCGGCCGGCCTCCTTTTTTCGCTTTCCGCTTCCGTCATCCGAAGATGATGATACGAATGTCCAATTAGGGTACGAAATGGACTCCCGCGACTGGCAGACAGACGCACTCCGTCATTCACAAATCGATTCGGGCGAGACGCGCGGCCCCGATAAGATCTACCTATCTATATCTCCTCGCTTTCTTGGCGGGGTGTTGGGGGGGGGGCGACGTGTCATTCAGAAATCCCTTTTTCCTCGGGTCTTCGACGGTAGGCCACGGAGGGCGGGGGAAGAGCCGGCGGCTAGGCTATCTGGCTGAGACGAGAGGGAAGCGAATGGAGCCGAGCGCGAGGGTGAAGGGTTGCGGAATCGGAGAAGGCGTCGTTTTGACCGGCTATCGTCATGGCGCGTTCTCGCGTTACATGAACCTTATCTCATCGAAAGAGCGCGACCACGCGGCGTTTTGCGGTTATCGAAGGAAACGCAGAGAGATAAACCGACCCGCCCAGACTACGTACGCTTCGTCGTAATTCCATCGACTCGCCGAGCTTACGCCGACGACGCGTTTAGTTTCCGGAGTAGGTAACGGCTCCAGGGACCAGATCCCCCCCCCCCCCCCCCGGCCCCCCCCTCCGGCCCTCCCTTCCGCTTTCCATCCTCAAAGTTTACGTAAAGTAAAGTCCGTGCCCAATTGCCTCACGGGGCACTCTACCGAGCCAATTCGATTTTTGGCTAAGAAAGCTTCTCGAGAAGTAAGTCGTTTTCGTGCGCTTTCGTTTAAGCTCGAACCTTCGGTGGCAATAAGAAAATGAAAAGGAACGGCTGTTAGCACACTATTATATTTTCCGTTTGGCGCAAATGAAACGAGCGCGACGATAAGTTTGGAGCCTGAGTGCAAGAGGAAACGAAACGATTAAGATTGCAGAAGAATTTCGTCGCAGCCGCTGGACGGAAAATAACGAGCAACATAGTGACTCGGTCTCTCTCGAGTTTCGTCGGATTTTCACTGGAGCGCTCGAACGTTCGCCCCAATAGTCCAGGAGACGCGTTTCTCGTCGAGGTCCGCGCTCGCGCAATACAAGCTCGGTTGTCGTGGATGGCGCGTCCTGGGAAAACGGTCAGGCGCTATTCGGCGGTAGGTCGACTTGATAACGCAGCTGCGCTAAGAGGTCAGTCTCACGCGGCCTCGAATGCCGTCGGCGCAACGCAGTTGTAGTGCACGGAGCCCGATATCGCTGCGCAGCCGCGTAATCAGCTCTCCAAGATAATCACCCGGGGCGCTGCTTTTCGTCATCCGGCGAAACGAATTTTTTTGCCTCAGGCGCAACAGGTGAATCGGTGGATGGCATTGACATTCTACTCCGCTTTTCCTTAGTAAGGATGCTGCCTATGAGATACATTTTCCGCCGTTGATTGAATGCTCGAGATGCATCCACTGGTCGTTTTCCTCCCATCCTATTTTCTCCCCCTTCTCTCCTATTCCCCTCCCCATGCCCTTTTCCTCCAAGAGGAAAAACACGAACGTGTGCTCCACAGAGATAGAGTTAAAGAAAGAGAAAGAGAGAGAGAGAGAGAGAGAGAGAGAGAGAGAGA